>NC_063058.1:8038154-8285520 GCF_018812025.1 Megalobrama amblycephala
ATTTGTTGCTGACAGCACATTTCTTCACGTGTTGGTGTGTTGCAGTTCAGCATGGCAAGAGGAGACAAGCCGCGGATAGAGCCACTGCCTGCATATCTCCCCTGTCTGGGAACTTGCCATGCAGCTTACCAATTCCCAATATGTTACAACAGCGTTGGTCAAAAAAAAAGCAAAAAAAAAAAAAAAGCAAGCAAGCACTTGAACAAACAAATTCACACAAAAATCACGTCAACATGCCCGTCTTGACATACAACCATAGACGTTATGTCTTAAGTGAAAGTAAACAGCCGAGAAAGACAATGCATGTGTACAGTATCAGTGTACTGAATGCATTGTCTTAAAGTGACAGTAGCCTAATATTCTTTCTGCCTGTGTTAATGTTAATCACACAACAAAAAACAAAGAAATCACTCACCGCTTTTGACTGAATAACTTTTGTAACTTTAAGGATTAATCTCTATTTAAATTTATTCAAGATTATATGCAGTGTTATTTTACATTTGATTATTTTATTCAATTTCTGTACTTCAAAACTTGTTAGACCTGTCTTGTTTATTATATTATTATTTGTTATTATATTATTATTTATTATTTTCAATATTTATTTTTTTGACAGTAGTCCTTTTTTTTCTGAACATACCGAACCGTACCGAAACAGTGGCCCTAAAACCGTTATACAAACCGAACCATGAGTAATGTGAACCATTACACCCCTAGTTGTCAGGCTAAGGTGTTTTGGGTAGTTGCTAATGCATTTCTAGTCAGTTTCTCAGGTGTTCTGAGTAGTTGGACCCAACATAACTGATGTGAGGTAAATCTCTTACCCTCTTCTCTCCAGCAGTGATGTTCTGCAGGGCTCCGGCCGCGGCCTCTCGTGTGGTGGAGTTGATCTCACAGCGCTGCAACACCTGGTTGTACAACTCCACTATCTTAGGGTGCCAGAGCCACTCAATGTCTGCGGGCTGCCGCGACACTTCTGTAAATGTGGTGAGGTCCTGATTTTGTCTCTGGAAGTATAGACAAAATATGAGATTAAGCTGTAATGTGAGAATGTAATTAGTATATTGAAATAGGAATTTGAAAGCAGCTTCTCCTCACGTCTTTGGCCTTCTTGCTATTAGGGGTGAAGCAACCAATAGCTTCTCCTTTTGAAGAGCTCTGAGCTCGGCTTGGACCCTCCAACCGTGCCAGTGCTGAGGGGGGAATCTCACTATACAGCTGATAGGACAGATTCCTCAACACACACACTGCGTTCTCCACACCCTGAAAGAGGAACATGAATGGTCACATAAACACACAATTTTCAAGCAGTCAACAACAGAGGCAGAAAGTAAAGTGTGTTACACAGTTACCTTCTCCTCCACTTTAGTGTCCAACAAGCATTTCTGAATATAGCCAACCAGAGCATCTATAAGGCCACGGGTCTCTCTCATCTGTTGTCTGGTCTTCTCGTTCACTGAGCTCAAGTTCCTGTACAAGGAAGCAGAGGCATATAAACGGCTGAATCTCATGAAAACACACTTTGTTTCACCCAAAATCAAAAAAGGAATATTACATATGTTATATATTCTCACTCCATTCCCATGGCTCTCGGCCCCACCCTGCTTGCCACATACATTTTATTTTTTTTTTAAAAAAATTATTTGTACTCACCATTATTCTCAGTGGTGAGACTCTCTTTTTATTTTCTAAAAATAACAGTCCTAAAAATATCAGCTTTATTTTCTGTAAATTTCCCCCAAAAAATAACAATCCTAAAAATAGGCTTCATTTTCTATACATTTCTTTAAAAAAAAAAGTAATAAAAATAAATTTTCTATAATTTTCTAAAAATGACAGTCGTAAAATATAATTCATGTTCTATAATTTCCTTTAAAAAAAAAAAATCTATAAACTACAGTCCTACTCTAAATACAGGCTTCATTTTCTATTATTTTCACAATATAACAGTCCTAAAAATATAATTAATTTTCAGTAATTTTCTAAAAAAAAAAAATTAAAAAAAATAACAGTCCTAAGTATTTGCCTCATTTTCTATAATTTTCTAAGAATAACAGTCCTAAAACAGATTTTTTTTCAAATAATTTTCTAAAAAATAATCCTAAAGATAGGCTTCATTTTTCTATAATTTTCAAAAATATAATTTCTTTTTGGGTTGGGTTTTGGATTGAAACGTGACTCTTAAGTGTTCTTGTTCTCAGGTTTACTAGCAGTGATGTGCCTGGAGGGCATTATCATTCACTGAAGTTAGATGTTCCTATAGGAACAGGAACAAGTAAAGGGGAACATAAAAAAGTGTGTGTGTGTGTGTGTGTGTGTGTGTGTGTGTGTGTGTGTGTGTGTGTGTGTGTGTGTGTGAGAGACATAACGGGACACAATTTTGTATAATGACATGGGTATGACATAGGTATTACAAGAAAGGGTGACTTATGAGGACATGTCCCCATTTTTCAAAAGGCTTATAAATCAGACAGAATGAGTTTCTTTGAGAAAATAAAAATGTGCACAGTTTCCTGTGATGGGTAAGTTTATGGGTAGGGGTAGTGTAGGGCGATAGAAAATATGTTTTGTACAGTATAAAAACCATTACACCAATGGAATGTCCCCACAATTCACAAAAACAAACGTGTGTGTGTGTGTGTGTGTGTGTGTGTGTGTGTGTGTGTGTGTGTGTGTGTGTGTGTGTGTGTGTGTACCTGAGACAGCCAGTGGTGTTGTAGAAGATGTCAGACTCTGAGGGGCTCAGCTCAATGATGTCCTGGTCCCCAGTGCCAGAGAGGGGAATCAGAATCTTCTCTGTCAATTCTGGAAGAGTTTCTCGTGCCAACCTTTCTTTTAGGTTATCCTTAGAGGACAGATTCCACAGAATACCTACAGGGAATGAGAGCAGGAGGGAGAGAGATAAAGAGAATGAGGAAAAGAGCATGGGAAAGTGGCATGGGAAATGGATAAGAATTTGAATAAAGATAAGGAAACAGAGGGGAAAAAGTAAAAGATTTACATCCTCCTTGACTTTCGTTATGATGTCATCCACTTAAATGACCCATACTTAGTCGTAGTATTCTCATATGTAGATGTTTATTGGAGTTCCTGCATATCTAGACACGCACAGAGCCGTAAGAGCTGACATAAACCTGACTCACAATCCTTTGCTACAGGAGTCCTCTCATTCCACTGCACATGTTGAGACAACGTTGTGCAATATTTAATGCAGCTTGATGCAATACTGAGAGATTAGTCAACGCCCTACATGCAGCGCATGTGGATACATATGCACACATCTAGACTGACTTTGAAAACCTGTTCATACATCCAGTCATTTAAATGGCATAAAAGGACGCTGAACCTCATCATTAAGAATGAAAAAGTATTTAATTAAAAGATGAATGTTTAAAAAGGTGCAATGTTTAAAAAGGTGCATTTTCCACATTTTTTAAACACTGTAAAACTACGAATAGCAAAATCAGCTGATTATCAATAAAAAACAGTTTGAACTAATTAAATGTTTTAGAGAATATTTTTGTGCTATTAATTCCAATTAGAATATTGAGTCATTAGCTTAGCAACATGCTAACATAAAACATCACTGGAATCAACTGTGAATCTATAGGTCTTACGGGTGTGGAATGACATGAGGGTGAGTAATTAATGACAGAATTTTCATTTTTGGGTGAACTAACCCTTTAAGATGTGAAATTGTGGTAAAACCAGCGGTTTAACCTCATAAAATTGAGGTTAAACCGCTGGAGTCACATGGATTACTTTAATGATGTCTTTGCTACCTTTCTGGGGCTTGATAGTAATAGTTGCGTAGACTGCCAATGGAGGGACAGAAAACTCTCAGATTTCATCAAAAAGATCTTCATTTGTGTTCCGAAGATGAACGAAAGCCTTATGGGTTTAGAATGACATGAGGGTGAGTAAATAATGGCAGAATTTTCATTTTTGGGTAAACTATCCCTTTAAGGCTCAGCTAGAATCTAGAGTGTTTTTATGCGGGCCTGTGATAAAAGAGGATGTGAAAAAAAAGGCTGATAAACTGAGATCAATCCATGTGACCTACTTTTGAACCCACTGCAAAATCTGCATGGTGAAATCTTTCATCCTCAAGCGAAATTCCTGATTACTTGGATTCCTACTGAAATTACTATTTTGCCCACAAAACTTGTCAAACAATGGTAAATGTCACTGCACCTTTAGGCTTCTTGTGTGAAAATCAAGCTTTGTTATGCAGCCCAAGAAATCAAATTCACTTTAAAAGGTTTACATCATAATTAAAAACACATGATCCAATGGCAGTAAACTGAACTAGAACAACATGGCTAAAATGCCCACCTGTGATGTTCTTGCGGAGTTCATCGTCTTGTTCTTTTAGAGCCTGTATGAGCTTGGGGATCCCGCCGGATTCAATAAGGGCCACTTTGTTCTCCATGTTCTCATAGATGAGGTTCCTGGTGGCTCCGGTCGCATAGCGCTGCACCTCTTGATTCTCACTGTTGAACAGCTGCACCAGGCGAGGAATTCCCTTCAGCTGGTTCACCTAAAAGAAACACAGACATTCTACTTGAATCGAAAACACACATTTATACATTTCAGTTGAATGTTTCTTCAGATGAAAAGCAACTGCATACCTGTTTCTTTGCATCATTGTTATGGTAACACTCGTGTTGGATGTAGGCAGCTCCCAACATCTGAAGATCAGGATCGACCTGATCAAGATAGCTAATGGCAGTAGGCATGTCCAAGCTGTTGAGTCTATACAAAAAATTTAAGATTTATTTAGTAAATTTGTCCAGTAAAGATGGTGATATTGCTTAGTTGTATGTTCATAGGTTTTTTCAAGAACATTCAAAATTTTACCCAGCTAACAGGGAATGTTCTCAAAACTTTAGCTAACATTCTGGCAAGGTTTTCTTATAGTTATGAACAAACGTTCTTCCAGTAACATTAATAGAATATTTGTTCAAAGTTATCTGGTCTTTAAAATTGTTCTCAAATCATTAGCACAAAAAGCTGAAATTAGCACAGTTTTCACATCTCTTCTACCCATAATTTCTTGTCAATGCTCTTCTCAATGTTTCCAAATATTGTAATAAATAAATAAATAAAAAACACTATTAATTTCGATTTGTGCCTAGAGTGGAGCTTGAAGAAAAAGGTTGCTCCTATCTCAACTAATTGATATATTAGCTTATATTAGCTTCTTAACTAGTACTACTTCCATTTTAAGAGTCAGCATTATTTGAAAAAAAGTTTCTTTTAACAGGACATTCCTGCAAGTGTGTTCAATGTGTGCTGGTGCATGTCGCTGGAGTGCTAGGAAGTGTGTGTTTCTTTCCCAGGGTGTGTGAAGTGTGAGGTGGCTGGACTGGTTTGGGTGTGCCTGCACAACAGACTCGCTCTTCACTTTTTACACACATATAGGCAGGGCTGGGCAACATCATCAAACACACACAAGCACACACGCACTGTTAGTGCAACAAGAATAGATAAGCTACGGGTGGGTGTACTGACAGGCTGTTAAAGCAAAGTATGAATAATTTCTTGCTTCAAAGGTCAGTGCTGCACACACTGTTAGCCATACTAGCACAACAAGCTAAGTATTTGAACGAAAATAGCTAACAGGCTAATTTGCAAACAGTAATATGCAGTGTTTGTTGTAAAACATAGTGTGGCTCAAATAGCTATGCTACATAATTCAGGGAAATTTTGACTGACAGTAATAAGGAAGCATTTGGTAAGACGTAATTTGTGGTTAGACACATTATTTGTGCATTTTAAGCAATTAGGCCTACTTTTGAGTGGTGTAAAAAAAAAATTAACTATGCTACAATGACTTTTTTCGAATAATCCAGTAAATAAAATACTTCTGTTTCAATTCGGCAAGTTTTGATGGTGCTCGGCAACTGTAAAAACTAAACTCTGCTTTGTATTTTGCCTAACAACCTTTAAATTCGGCATTAAAAGCAAATAATCCTTATTCATTTTCTAAATGCATGTTATTGATTTTATACTGAATGATTCATCCATATTATATATATATATATATATATATATATATATATATATATATATATATGGTTCTCTTTTTTTAAAATACTGTAATCATAATGTTGTAAAATGATCTTCCAGTGAAACGACAGACTTCTCTCTGGTGACGTACACCAGACTTCTCCAATTATTTAGTCTGCTTAGCTCCACCCCTTTCTTACAGTTGACTGCAAGCTCTCATTCAGATCTGCTTCCATCCAATCAACAATCCCACCCTACATTTTTTTTCCAAGATAAGCCATTTCACTTGGGTGTACGTCACAAAATAAGAAAGAAAAAAATATGTCGCTACTTCCTTCTCATTGCTACTTCAAAAAATTCTTCCTTTTTCTTTTTTAGGATGTGTTTCGCTCTCTTTTCACACACCTAAGATACATGTTCTTACCCGCTTAGATTGCCCATGCTGCCCGAGAAATCCATGCCGTCAAACACATCCTTGCCTCTCCCAACACTATGCATACTCCTCACAGAGCCGGCACGTGACAGCCTTCCCTGCTGCACCATCGCCAGGTTGCCCTGAGAGCCGCTGAATCCTCCGGCACTTCCATACATGCCAGATGATGAGACATTGGATGTGCGACTTATTTGTCGATTGTTGATTCGGCTGATGGTACGGTGGGCGGGGCCTTTGAAGGACTGCCGGCTAACGTAGACTTCCTGCTCCATGCCGCCACCAGAGGCGAGCGTTCCACTGAGGGAACGTTTCATGGCCGGTAGCGTCATGGAACCAACCTGCTGCGGTCCGCATTCAAATCCATTCACTCGAGAGGTGGAATACACAGACTGCCGTGGGTAGGTGTTGGCAGCATAGCCGTTGCTCATGCTTTGCATGGAAGCCTGTTGTGCATAAGTGGCATCACGTTCTGAAACTATACTGCCATCGCTGTCATCCTGTGCCACCCAAGAAGAAACAACCTGGCGTGGGACGGTTGCCACACGCATGGAATGCATTGACACTGTCTCCGGGTCACCCCCCATTCGGCTGAAGGAACGAGTCATTGCGCCGACCTGCTGCTGTTGAACTTGGCCACCCTGGTAACCGCCACCCGCGAACTCTTCCTGGTAATATGCAGCACCTCCGCCACCACCTCCTGTGTAACTGATTTTGGTTTTTGGTCCGAAATCAATAGCAGAGCGGGATGAGTAACCACTACTAGAGTACTGGGATGGACGCTGGGCCTAGCAGAAACAAGAGAAAATGTAATATTTAATATCTATAATGGTATCAACTATAGCTGTCGATTGATTAAAATGTTACAGAATTTTGATTAATTAAACAATACAACTGATATTAATCACATCAATTTCTGGAGAAAGGCCTCAAATTAAGATAATTCAGATATATGATAAGTGCAAAAACATTAGGGTGATATTTTAAGTTTGAATAATTGATGTTTGACCCTTCCCTTATGCCCTAACCCACCCTTAAACCTACACCTACCACCAAACCTGTCTCCAACATGACCTGTATCTCACCTTAATAGCAGCAGATGTGTTTTGCAATACAACATTAACACAATAAGTACACTGTAACAAACATTTTTTTTGCAAGTACATAAACTAGTTAAAGACACCTAATATAATGTGTGACCCATAAATGAAATGCATTTTTAATGCATTAAATCAATAGCCAAACTTTTAACATAGTATCACTCAATTGGAATGCAACTGAAAGTGATTCTAAGAGATTTGTAAGCTTGTGACTTTTCATATGAGGTTGTTGAGTAGAGCTGAATTGTGAAATACCACACCTAACTAACACAATCTCCATTACTCATTTTCAATATTTGGACAAGATCCATACAGTCACACATGAAAAAGATTTCTTTAACTTAGCTCAATAAGTGATATGTCTTTCAAACAAGCAAAACTACAATAAAATATTTATGTTTATAAGTGGAAAGAATCTTACCATCATTGGTCTGCCGGAGGAATAGACGTAGGATTTAGAGCTGAAATTTGGGGTGAAGTTCTGGCTCATTGTTGAATATTTTGTCATGGTTGAATAATCCCCAGATTCTAAGAGAAGAAAAATACAGATAATTAATAGAAATGTACATCTGAATGTGAATTTTTGACCGTGAAAATTAATAAGAAAAATACCATGAACTAGTAATCCTCCCAGTGAACTTTCTTAATGTGCCATCACATTGTACAAGTTTCTGAACAAAAGTGTCAAACCGAACAGCTAAGCTACAGCGTATTTTAATCAAGAAAATAAGACCCATGATTTACCCGGCAATTAAAATTGACCCCCAATTGGTGAAGACTGAAACTATTAACTATAACCAGCTTAAATAAAACCATGGATCCTCATTCTAAAAAGATGGCCTTTGATTAGCAGTTCTTGCACTTCTAATCTCTAAATGTTTTGCCACTTGTTTTCCTTTAGTTAAAATACAACATTTTCTCCAAAACAATATGACCAATCAGGTGGAAGTAACAAAGAGAATCAGCTATATTCAACTAATGAAATCCACACAACTATAAACAAAGCTGTTGTACGCATTGAGTATTGTAAACATGCATGCAAATTATTTAATATAATTAAACAAATAACTTTGTTGATTTGTTTCCCTTTAGCCATGTTTATGATGCCTTTGTACGCAAGTTTGTACACAAACATGCACGTTTGTTTTTTTTGATTCACTTTAATCAGGTTTACAATAGCTTAGTTTCACGAGTTCGTGTGCCCATAAAATCTTAGCGTAAGTGGTAAACAGATTTGGCTTGCTGTCTGCTATAGAGGGGCTCGGAAAGAATATCCTACTCGAGCTCCGATTGCCCCCCATAACAGGCAAAATTAGTACAAAAGGAGGAGAAGGGGAGGAGGAGGGATGCCAAAAGAACTAACAACAGGAAGAGGTAAGATGCTGGTTTTATACCTTGGTATTCATTGGAAGATTAGATGGGCGTACTCCTCCCGAAATTACGTTTATTAACTTCACTTATTATTTCACTTATTATGTTCACTGTATGCATGTTTGTTCTTTCATTTAGCAATTAAACATACAAATTGGTTTTGTTTCACTTCAGTCATGTTTATGATAGCTGTTGCACACAAGTTTGTATGTAAACATGCATGTCTGCTCCATAAAATTAAACAACTTTGTTTTGTTTCAAGTTTGTGACATCCATGTACATCAGTTTGTATGTCTACTTTGTAAACTTGCACATCAGTTCTTTGATAGTTTATTTGCTTCCTTGTAGTCAGGTTTATAGCACCACTGTATGTAAGTTTGTATGTCTTGTTTGAATGTAATCAACTTGCTGAATGGATAGCATAACATCTGCGTATATTGTTCGCAGTGGGAAATAAGTTAGACATTCAAATGTAAAAAGCAGAAGATTTACTGCATCATAAAGACATCAAGTCTGTAACTTTACAGCTAAGTCAGTATTCAGTATGTCCTTGATGACACTGCAAGTACAGTGTAAGCCAAACTTGTGGAGTTACACAAATTACTGCAGTGCAAGTTTAAAACAGTTTTACAACGTTTTTGTTCTGGCTCAGCAAACAGATGGGGATGAATCTATGGGCATGCGTGCACACACGTTTGAGAATGTGAATGTGAATTAAGGAGTGGTATAAGCGTTTGATAAGTGAATAAGTGTAGAGTGAGTTGTAGACAACAGCAGCAGAAAAGACAGAACCGGTCTGATGACTAGGGAACACTCCCAATGTCCCAACCCAAAAAAACCACACACCCTTTCGCCCTGCCTCACCCTGCCCTAGTGCATTGCTTTGCTTAGCTAAAGTAAATACAAATAACTATTCTTAGTTATTTTCATCAGAAGTCAAAGTGTGAATGCTAAAAATGCTAAGTTTTGTTTTAAAACAATCCATTTGACCTACATCTCTAAAAATGGTTGTTTCTCTCACATACGCTTGGTATTTCACCATTGTCAGTTCTAGTTTTCAGACAGGGGAACATTTTGAAGACATGGTATGTGTCTCCTCCAGGAAGCCTTGGGCCAGTAACAGGAATATGTAAGGCTGTTTGAACTTGTCAGAATGCAGATAACCTCATAAACCAGGGGTCCGGTTAAAGTATCCAAGCACCAGAGGTTATACCCTGAAAATAGCTGTGGCAGACCCTCATAAAGCCAGGAATTCTAACCACTCAAATCAACCACAAATTCTTAAACAATTTTGAGTACTTTCAATGGACAATATACACACACAAATGTATAATGAAGTTTGGTTGTATTTACAAGTAGTAAGTTTGGACTGAAACAAAGAGTTTGGCTTTCTTCGACAACATTGCGAAAGTAAAACTCTCAGATTAAATTCTTTGGCTTTTTCTTCAGGCCATTGTGATTGACTGCACCAAATTACCTTCCTTTTGAGCAATGCTAAGCAATTTTTTTTTTTTTAGAGTGGGTTGGGTTTTTCAAAGGAGAGCTTTGAAACTTTCACTCACTTAGTCATGTAACAGGAACTGAGATTACACTTGAACCTTGCTCAACCCGCCCCTGTAAATTATTAACACCAAACCAGAAGCTGCATTGTATTTCTGTCTGTTCTGTGAGAGTCTGCGATATCTATTCTAATTGATGCAGAAAAAAAATCATTAAATCAAAACGTTCCCACCCTATTTTTTCCTTCATTTTAATCGTCACTGCTAATGTTCAAGAACAATCGTGAAGACTAGATCTACCATGCCTAGAGGGAATAACCACCATTTATGACATGGTTTTTATTACCACCTGAAACAAAGGTACATTCAACTTAGTTTAGGTCATGCATTATGTACAAATGCCGTGTGATGTTTTGCCTTACTGTATTATATTTAAATAACAGAAATCATGTGACCACAGTTACAGCTACAGGCAGTTTTGTCTTAAATATTTAGTGTTTTGCATACTTAAGTGTAAACAACACAATGCAGCCTGTGCCTGTGAATTGAATAATTATGTATTTGCTTCTGAAATCAAATCAAATACAAGGATAAACCAAAAAACTAACTTTCCCAAAAGTTAATAAAGTTGAAACTCAACTCAAGATCATTGTTAAATGAAACCGCATACTGTATAAAAGCACAGCGCAAAGTCTTCTATGTAAAGTCATATGATGAGCAGATTAATAATTCAAAGGCTGTTGTGTTATTGTAGCTGTAATACAATGAGATCAAAGCGCACGGTGACACACCTGAGGCTGCGTGTTGTGACGAGGAGCCGTTCTGGCGCGGAAGCGTGGACTTTTCCGCCAGTCTCATGGATACCTGCTGGTGCACGCGCTTAAATCTCGCCTCCTCCTTGTGGTGAGACCCGCCATGCGCAAGCTCGTTTTCGGACGGGACAGCGTAAGTACTTACGGTCGAATTGGGCTGTAAAGCCGTCAGAAAGACGTTCTCCGAGGTCACACTCAGACTCATTGCGAAGCGACGATGGGACCAAGCTGAAACACCAAGACTGAAAATGTACAGTTCCACCAGAGAGAGTGGAAAAAGATAGATCCCCGCAATGCAAATCAATAAAGGCGCCTTCAGTTAGTCAGCTTGTGTTTCTCTGCGTTGATGCTGGAACTATGAGACGAAACAACACACTACTGACGTTTGATCTGAACTCTGCGGCTTTTTCGCAGGTGGGAGTTAAAGTGGGTGGGGTTTAGGTAGATGAGTCATTGGTTACCTGATCCAGGTAAACTCATGAACGGTCAAAAGGAGATTGTTCTTTATTTTGTATATAATTGTGCACAGGAAATGTCATCAATGTCATATATATATATATATATATATATATATATATATATATATATATATATATATATATATGACTATAATAGCATAAAATGTATGATGTACATAGCATATCAAGAATTGTTTTTTTCATTACGCTATTTTGAAATAAAATATACAAATATGTTTAAATCATGAAAGTAATGTAGGCTAATAACTATTTTTAGGTAACCTGACCAACTTTATTTACAGTGTAAATTTTAAAAAGTCTATGGTCGCATGAAATTAAATAATACGACACGTTTATCGTGAATACAGACTATACTTTCATTACAGTTAATACTAAAATCAGATTTTGATTCGTTCTTCTTCCGACATCTTGTCGTCACTGCAGCGATAGTATGAGGAGAAAGCGCTCTGACATGCAGGTGACGTAGGCCAGTAGACAGGTTGTTGTGTTTGCTGTAGTTGTATCGTCGCCTAGCAACGAGAGAAACCGGAAAAAGCAGGTCATGCTGAATTTGAGCATGATAATCTTTTTTTACAAGTTTCACCTTCATCTACTAAAACATAAAGTGAGCTTTTGCTTTCTATAAAACTCAAGCACTGATATAAACTATCTGATGAAAAATGACAATACTTTCCAACTTTCCATGACAAATAAACGCGATTAGCTTTAGATTTGAAATTAGATTTAGATCTAGAAAATAAACTCAATGTAGTTATTTGCAGTTATATATCGTTTAACACAAAATTAATTTAAAACCTTGAATTATGCTTAAAATATTTCTTAATGCAGACTGGTCATCACAGGAAATGTCATCATTTATAAAACATGCTTCATTTATAAAATAAGCAAATCAGCATCTTCTCCAGAAAGTTACCAAACCCTTCAGTCACTGAGTCACTGTCTGTGACTGATGCTAGATTTCTGTTCAGACAGCATTTCCATGCTTGTTCACAAAACTGAATCATGTTTGTTCATATGATGACAATATTAAGCGATTACTGAAAGCCAAAAACAAATGTTTGCTTTTATCTTTGTACTCACCAATCTTTGTACTCACCAATCAGCAGGATTTAGTGAATAGTTCCAGTGCTAAGAAAATTATGTTGGGCTGTATTTCGTGTGCTGTCTCGTAGTTCTCTTGATAAAATCTGACAGATGTCATAGTGAGGCAAGAAGTTATAGAAACTGTATTGACAACGCCCTTATATTACAAATAAAACGGTACATTGTGTGTGTATTCATGATCACTTTTCTGGTTACCAATCCCCTGAATTAAGGGAGGTGTGTGTGTGTGTGTGTGTGTGTGTGTGCGCGCGCGTGTGCGTGTGTGTGTGTGCACGTGTGTGTGTGTGTGTGTGTGTGTGTGTGTGCGCGCGCGTGTGTGTGTGTGCACGTGTGTGTGTGTGTGTGTGTGTGTGTGTGTGTGTGTGTGTGCGCGTGTGTGTGTGTGTGTGTGTGTGTGTGTGTGTGTGTGTGTGTGTGTGTGTGTGATTACAGATAGTTATAGTGGAGAGAGAGACTAAATGGGTGAGTCTGGTGTGATGCAGACGTCAGGCAGGGAGTGAGCGGGGTAAAACATCCTAAAACACTGAAAAAAAAAAAAAAAAAAAATTAAAAACTGGCAGTGGTTGCCTGAATAATTATTTAAAAATACAGTAAAAATGTAAACATTTACAGAACAACCTGTACATTTTACAATTTAAAACTGTAATTTACAAAATAATAATTATAATAATGAAACCGTATAATAATAATTATAATAATGAAACATTTTTGCTGAATTAGCAAGGCCTCACTGATACTAAAATCTGTTTTGACCATGTTTTGTACCATTAACATACACTGACATCCACCATAATAACACTGCCGGTAAAGAGACATGACGAATTAAAGTTCATCACTAGCTTTTTCCACAAACTGATATAAATACTAATGTATTAGTCATACACACAAATACAACATATGTAACATAAAACCCTAATGTAACTGACAAGAACAAAGTATTTGAAACAGAAATATTTTGTAACATTATAAATGTCTTTACCTCCACATTTGTTCAATTTAATGATTAAAAAAAATTCTACTGACCCCAAACTTTTGACTGGTAATGTAACCTATATAACAATAACCTTATACAACTTCAAAATAACTTTCAGTCTTGAACCATAAATATTTCAGACATGGTTCTGTCGAGTCAACATTTAAAGCTTTATAGTGTGATCGCTGTATTACTGGCATTGGTTCATTTGAACATAGAGTGAAATATTTTTATTGAAATCTTCAAATATTCATGCCATTATTTAATCACTCTTATAAGTGTTTCAGTGGTGTGGCATAATGATTACAGTACACAGTAAGTACTGCAGTGCTACACGTGAGTCACATTGAGAAAAAAAGGAGTATATTTTATAGAGATTTCCTCAGGCCAGGGCAGGTGTCAAAGGTGTCATTCAGTCAAAGACAGAATCACTTGCCCTTCCCTATGAGAAAGCATTTTCAACTTTGTACCACCTTAATTCACCTTAGAAGTATAGTCTGACAACTCTCAAATATGAATAGCACAAAATGCCCTGTAAAATGTACTGTTGATCCATTATGCTAATATAAACTACTGTCACAAAGCATAAAGACACTATTTGAAATGTATAAACTGGTATATGGTTTACCAAAATTTGTGTGTTGTGTTTTGTGTGTTGTGTTTTGTTTTTATTTTGTATTACTTTGCTTTTATTTGGTTTTGCTTTGTTTAGTTTTTTTGTGTCTGAATCAACATGTGCCACTGCCAAATTTTCCATTTATTGTTCTCATTATGATAACAACTTGTAATAACTGCTTGAATGAGCTCATTGTTTCTGCCTAAATGAATACATGATGTTAGTTTACTGCATGATTTGTATTATCTTGAACAGTACATTTCTAAAATATGGATAATACTTGGACACAGTCACCTCTGATGACAGAGTACTGTAAATTGTAATGCAGTCACATGCATTTTCTGTAAAGCTGCTTTGAAACTATATGTATTGTGAAAAGTGCTGTACAAATAAATGTGAATTGAGGTTTTTTTTTTTGTTGTTTTTTTTTTTTGCTTTGCTGTTGTGTGTTGTGTTTTGTTTTTTTGTTTTTGTGTGTTTTTTGTGTTTTGGAGCCTATGACTACTGTAATGCCTAGTTTCTTCAGAACTAACCACAGAATTCCATTATGGCACGTGATTTTTGTGGTTACAATAATCGAAACGTTAGATGTTAGACATTTTGACATTTTAAAGAGTGCTCTCTTTTAAAGTTTTAGGTTCGAGAAATTATGGACAACACAAACAATCTCATAAATGAATAATTTTAAAAAAATCACAATACATGCAGATGGTCAATTTGTAAAATTATTCACATGTGCACATTTGTACACATCACTGATTGAAACATCTGAAAAAGAGTTTTCAATTTTGCTGTGGTGACAATACTGTATTTGTTTTTGCCACGAATATAGATTGAAGCCAGATTTTTTTAACAATTCTGAAAAGTAGTTCAGAAAATAATCATTTGGAAACTATAAATATTGGTGAGCATGCACAGTTGCGTCAACATTTTAAGGTTCCCCACACACATACACAAAAAAAACATTAAGTAGACAAATGAAGCTTCCTAATACTCACATAACATCTTTTTTTTTTTTTCTCAGAAAGATTTATTAGATAACAATAATTATCAGAGCACACCTAGCTTGGGGTGTTTAACAGCGATTTAACGTAATTAATTCTCAATAACTGTATTTTTACAGTGTGTTCAGAGTGTGTTTAGGTGGTTTACTAAGTTTAACTGGGTGTGGTTCTGTTAAAATGCAAATAAAACACAACAAATACATTAAAAGACATCGCAAAACTTATAATAATTATGTCAAATTGTCAAAATTGTAATTTATCTTTACATTCTAATATTTATCAATTAATACATTACATAGATGTCAATCAGATATTCCCACTCATCATTGTGACAGTGAATGTCATGGAAAATTATAAGCATATTAATCACAGTGATGAAATCTGAAATATTTTTTGGTAAGGGCTTTAATAACACTAGAACGAATCATACTTAGTTATTGTCACTTAACAGTACGGCGTTTGACACAGTACAGTGGCATTTCCTGCCAGTGACATTCAGAGAACAGGGAGTAGATGACGATTGTGATATCAAGTTCACTTGATTCTGTGAAAAGATGAGTGGTAACACACAGGGAGGGATTTTCATGGGAAGGGGGTGTGTATGCACTTTCAGAAAAAAAGGTACGGTGCTTGTCACTGGGGCAGTACCCTAAGGTACAAAAGTGAAAAAGTACATCTTTGTACCTTACTTACCCCTAAATGGTCCATATTAGTACCTTAAAGGTACATATTAGTACTTTAAAAGTCCATATTTGTACCTTAAAGGTACATATTAGTGCCTTTTTATCTTTGTACCATAGGGTACTGCCCCAGTGACAAGCACTGTACCTTTTTTTCTGACAGTGTTGTTGTTGTTGTTGTTTTTTGTTGTTGTTGTCTTTGTTTGTTTGTTTGTTTGTTTGTTTGTTTGTTTGTTTGTTTGTTTGTTTGTTTGTTTGTTTGTTTGTTTGTTTGCTTGCTTGCTTGCTTTTTGTTTTAACCAAGAAGCCTAAATCCATCACAGCACAAAAAAATCATACAATACTACAATACACTCTTAAAAATAAAGGTTCCAAAGCAGGGTTTCACAGCAATGCCACAGAAGAACCATTTTGGTTCCCCAAGCTTAAGTAAACTTAAAAGAATGTGAAAAACAATTTAAAATTCTAATGGAATTCCAAAGGTTCTTCATGAACCATAGATGCCAATAAAGTACCTTTATTTGAATAAGTGTACAATATCATCATTATAATTGGTCTTATTTCAAAGTGAATGGGGACCATGATAAAAAGGACAAACAAACAATCAAATAAATAAATAAATAAATAAATAAACATTATAAAGTTTTAGAAATAACATTTTTTGTGTTCCACTGAAGAAAGTCAGTCATAGGCTTTTGAAGGACTTCTAAAATGTGCTAATTAAAGCAAAGCTTTTTAGCACATATTAACCCTGTTTAATTGGTCTGTTAGGTTGGCCACATACAGCATGCTTTGACATTGATTCTAGATAATGCTTCATCATTGAAAGCAGTACATAATATTTCCTTTCATGGAACAATGGAGTTTTGACTGATGGTAGTTTAATCCAGTTAAAATATTTCATGTTTTCTGTGATGAGCCACTACAATGACAATTTGGCGCCACCCTGCGGCTAATGTACTGAAGTCTCGTACATACACAGAAAATAGTCTTTCTGACCAAGAAAACTGAATTTACAGTTTTTCAACTGCTTACGCACAAAATCTTTACTTGTCACAAAATTTCTGAAACCTGACATTCAAACACCAGAACCACACACCAAATCTGCAAAACCACACACTAATTCTCGGCCTTCGACTTCAATTTCATAAAACACTTATTGCAAAACACAAAACACAAAAATCTAACAGGAAGTATCTTGATTTCCTTTTTCAAACACAACCATTGTTTCTGTCCAACTACATATGGTTGATGTGTTTCTCTGCTTTCGTACTGTGTAATACTGTAAAAAAAAAAAAATAGAATATTATGGCAAAGGTGTTTGCAACGTAAGACAAATGTTTGCTTTTGAGATGTGTTCGTGATATTTTGCATGCAGTGCTTCATTTTGCAAGAGATGTGTAATGTGTGTAAAACCAGAAGTGCTAATATATATATTAAAAATAAATAAATAAATAAATAAATAAATAAAAAGATTAAATATTTCAAGAGGGTTACCAACAGGTATGTTGGGTATATTAGGCTTAGGGTTTGGTTAGGACACCATATCAGTTAAGCTTATACAAATAAAGAACTACATCATTCCTAAAAAAAATTATAAAATAAATACAGAATTGAATAGTAAGTGCTATAAAATAATTTAAACTGCTAATACATAAAAAAGCTGCTGTCCTAGAAATGCGGTCCTGAAACTGTATAGCCTCCGGTATTGCCGGAATACCCTACCCTAAAAAATGGCATAATTGCAAAATCATACTTCAGATTCAGAACAAAAATGCTAAACTTCAACAAAGAGTGATTTTATTGTTATAATAGTGATTTTATCACATCTAAATAGAAATCTAAACGGAAAAACTTGTTAAAAGTTAACCTATATAGAAATAGCAAACGAGCCAATAAATGATGCTCTGCAGCCATCTAGCCTATAGGCTTTACGTTTGCTTGCACAAACGTAATAGATCGATTTACAGTTTTTCTCAATCGATTTGACACATTTCTCCAAATGAATGTAATTGCTCTCAAAACAATTAACACAGCAAACTAAACACACTCTTATGTTGGCAAAACAATTCAGTATTCACTGCATAATGAAGCTCTGCAGTTTTCTCTATTAATGAATTTATCAAAAATAAATACCGACAACAAAACTACAAGTGTGTTCTCTGTTGATTTGAAAACAAATTCAGATACACAAATACATGAATGAAAATGTGTTTTCCTTGTTCTTTAATCATGTTCTTAAAGAACATATTTCTTTGCGTTTTAGCAAAAAATAAATGGGTAAGTAAGTAAATAAATAAATAAATAAATGTACTGTAATCATTGAATCAACAAACTTTATAGATCTTGCCTCTCATTTACATTGGGCCAAAGAATTTGGCAAATCAACATCTCAGCATATATTTTCACGAGTCATGCATCGTGTGTTTTGTATTTTTGTATTATTTTTTTGAGATGTAAAGCACTTTGGCTCAACAAGCGTTGTTTTAAATGTGTTATATAAATAAATGTTGATTTGATTTGATTGTGGGGAAAAAAAAGCAGTGAATGTTGGATCCATCCTTGTGCCTCAATTTCTCCACAAGCCTCTTCTATCACTAGAAGAAGACTTACTTGTAAGGGTTTTGATCATATGCTTTCCATCTCCAAGAGAAGAATATGCTGGAAGGAACACCATCCTGAAATGTGGGTGATGCTCAAACCACTCTTGCTCCAGTGCTGAATGGTGAAAGTGGACATTGTCCCACAGCTACACAATTTTGCTCAGTTTGCTCCTGATCACCCTGTGGACTGTGGAAAGTTTATTTCGTTGAGGGAGTTTAAACAATTTAGAAGATGTTCCATGTTGTGCGGCCCCTCTCCTCCTTGCTCTTACACCTTGTTCTTCTCTTTCCCTCTGTCCATGTCTTTTTGTCTCTGTCTCTGTCCATTTTCTTCTCTTGCTCTTTCCACTAATACCATTGCCTTCCACTCTACCATCTCTTCTCCCTCTTCTCCTCTTCCTACATCCTCAGCTCTTCTTGCTTCTCCTACATCCTCAACTCTTCTTGCTCCATCTCCTCTTCTATCTATTCCTTTCCCCTCATCTCTTTCTACCTCTTCCACTGCTCCTCACCCTTTCAGTATTACCCTTCCTCTATCCTCTCCAAAACCTCTCACTCTTACATCTCTTTCCTTTTCCATTCTTCTTCTTTTTTTGTTGTTTTTCTTTTATAGTTTTTGTAATTGAGATTTGTAAACAATTAGGAAATTTGCATTTCCTGTGTTGAGTGTATTACTAACTCAGCAGATATTTATTTGGGGCTAATTGAGAACATTCCAAGTACAACTGAGATTTTAACAAATAATAGAGTTTTGTTTGTTGTGTTTGAAAAAATGGTGCACAAATTATTGTGATTTTTGTAAACCTAATAAAAAAGAGCTGCAATTGTTTTCGCCTGATATATTAAAGTTTTGGTTGGATGTATGAACTACTGTGAAAACGTTTGGGAATTTTGTACACAGTGTTCTGAGAAAATGATGCATGTGATTTAAAATTAGCATGAAATGAAGGAAAATTTATAACCTGTTTAGGACCATTACAAAGTGTTGTGAGTATCAGTCTCTTGTCGCCACCTAGTGGCATAACGATGTAATTGATATAATCCTTATTTGAAGCGTCAGTTATTTTCAAAAGGTGATTTACATTTGATCACTACCGTAGACATCAGTGTTTATATTCTATCTATAAACTTTTATCCCAGTACTTCTCTGATCATTTGAAATATTGTAACAGAAATAATGATTGTCTATACTGTTGAAAAGACTGTTTCATACATAAACATGACAACTGCTCTCTGTGGCTCAGCGGCAGTGCCAACGCAGATCTGAATGTTCGCACTTTATAAAGGTTTAATTGGGTATTTGACTTAAATTGTGCGTCAATTTAAAAAAAAAGTTTCACAAAGGTCCATAAAGGACAAAAATGTCCGTGTCAAAAAAAATAATAAATAAAAAATAAAAAAAAATTTGAAGCTTGGGAGCACAGTCTTAAGTTTGGTCTCATTTTAAAGAAGACCCTTGGCAGAATCTTGGTGAAGTGTAAAAAAAAAAAAAAGTTTAATAAGTGAAAGCAAAAATAAGTTTAAGTTTATGATAATGATTTATGAACATTATTTTATATAAAATATATATGTTATGAAACATGTTGAACTCTAAAACTGCTAGCCATAAATGAAAGCCATAAATCTAAACAAGTTGTGTCCAAGCTTTCAGTACGATTTTGTTGGGGTGCAGTACCAAATTTTCCCCATTAGATGCCAGCAAAGCTCCACTGGTACACAGAGGTTGGATTTGTGATTTGCAGTGGAGTTTTTCTCTCTCGAACATTACGAGCGCGCACATTTTTTATAACACACATACAAACCACACTCTGACATCCATACCAACGCACTCACACAATTATTGCTGCATACTTTATCCAACTGGCTCTATAATATGCATAAGCAGAGAACAGCTATTGTAATGCAAGGGATTGAGTTCTTGTATGGAATGAAGCATGTTTTTTCTTCAAAGCAACACGGAATAAGTTGATTAGGACTTTTATGCATTGCAATGCAACAACACATATGTTGTTTACCTCTTCAAAGCGCAACGAATTTGGTTAGATCTTGCAAGCAATGCAACAACACATGATATATGTTTTCTCTTCAGTGAGCAACAGAATAAGTTCTTGTATGCAATGCAATGAAAGAGGGCATAAATTCAACGGATTCAACGTATTTAGGCTACATCTAGCATTCAACGCAACAACACATATTATGTGTTTTTCTTCAGTGCACAGCTGTAATGCAGTGCACTAATACATGTTTATGCTATGTCTTCAATGCACAACGGAAGAGCTGACATAACATATGATCCACTGCATTCCATACAAGAATAAACATATAACCAAGTCTCTATTTTCTTTTATACAATACACATACACGCATGTGTCCTGTTGCATTCCATTACATACAAGACCTGACTTATTCCAATATGCAGTGAATAATATTATATATAACTATGCAAGGTTTCATCGTATTGCATGCAAGGTCTATTGCAAAGTTTCATTGCATTGAATGCAAGGTCTATGCAAGGTTTCATTGCGTTGCATGCAAGGTTTCTGAATTACATGCAAGGTCTAACTCATTTGTGCATTTGAAGAGATAAAAGAACGTGTGTGCTGTTGCAATTGCAATGCGTTCAAATGACTAACGCGGATAAAACATAACACATCTGCTGTTGCATTGCATTGAATAAGAACTAACTCATGCCATTGTGCATTGAAGACATAACACATAACATATGTGTTCTTGCAGCACCGCATTGCACCTAAGAAACATTCAATTGCGCACTGCATTGCATTTAAGATCTAACTTAATCCGTTGAACACTGAAAAAGAACATATGAAGAGAAATCTCACATTACAAATGTGCTGTTACGTTGCATGCAAGATTTAACTTATTCTATTGTGCATACACTTATTCTACATGTATACATACACTCTATGTGTTTAATAACACATGGTATGGTCAAACACTGCCACACTACCATAATTTCTTTGAATTGCATTTAAGGAAGTAACTCTGTAACTCTCGTTGTGCACTGAAGAGATACACATAACGGAATGTTAGATCGGGATAAGTTAGATCTCGCATGCATTACAACACATGCAAAATCTAACTCATTCCGTTGCGCATTGAAGACATAGCATAAACATGTATTGGTGCACTGCATTACAGCTGTGCACTGAAGAAAAACACATAATATGTGTTGTTGCATTGAATGCTAGATTGCCTAAATCCGTTGAAAGGTTATGCCTCTTTCATTGCATTGCATACAACTTATTCTGTTGCTCATTGAAGAGAAAACATATGTCTTGTGTTGTTGCATTGCATCCAAATTCGGTGCGCTTTGAAGAGGTAAACAACGTATTGCAATGCATAAAAGTCCTAATCAACTTATTCCGTGCTGCTTTGAAGAAAAAACATGCTTCGTTGCATACAAGAACAAGAGCTAACTCATTGTGCATTGAATAATAACACGTTATGCACTAATTTCATTGCATTGCATATATACATGACTCAATGCATGCATGTATGTATGTATACATGTATACATACACTCTATGTATACATTTTGGCAATGCAATGAAACCTTGCATAGTTATATATATATGTATTATAATATTATTCACTGCACATTGGAATAAGTCAGGTCTTGTATGTAATGCAATGCAACAGGACACATGCGTGTATGTCTTAATTGCCCAATGGATATAATTAGTTATTGTATAAAGGAAAATAAAGACTTGGTTATATGTTTATTCTTGTATGGAATGCAGTGGATCAAATCATATGTTATGTTAATCTTCAATGCATAACGAAATTATTTAGGTCTTTTATGCATCGCAATGAAACAGGACATATTTTATGCGTTTATGAATAACTCCGTCAATTGCACAACGGATAAAATTAGTTCTTGTTTGCAATGCAACAGCACATATGTGTTATCTCTTCAGTGCATAACGGAATAAATTCGTCTTGAATGCAATGCAGTGCAACATTAAATATGTTATGTTTCATCTTTTATCTAGTTCTTGCATGCAATCCAATGAAATAAAGCGCCCAATGAAATCAATGCACTACGAAATAAGTTAGATCTTGTAAGAAAACATAGAAAAGCTTATGATAGTTCTGGTATGCATTGCAATGCAACAGCACAAATTTAATGTGTTAACTCTTTAATGCACAAAGGAATTAGTTTAGATCTGTATGTAATGCAATGTCAACGTATGTACGCACATACGTATGTGTATTGCATACAAGGTCAACAAGAATGGTTGTGCATTTAAGAATAAGATAAGTAATCTAATTCATTTATGCATTGTATAGCTGACAATGCATAAAGGAATTATGCATTGTCACGTGCTGTTGCATAGCTTTTTAATGCATTGCATTTATATATGAGAATTCACTTATTCGTTGTGCACTGAAGAGATAACAAATAACATATGCGCTGTTGCATTGCGTACAAGGAATAACTCATTCCGTTGTACATTGAGGGGATAAAACTACATATAAGCTATGCGCGTTTCCATGAATTGTATAAAAGAAAGTGCACTGAAGAGATACCACATTATGTTATCGTTTTATCTACACGATTTAAAAAGCGCTATATTAATAAAGGTATGCACAAAGGAATTAGTTTAAGACTATTTGACTTGCCATTGCATTTCACACACGATCTAAACTTAATCAGTTATGCGGTGTAGAGATAACACAACATATATGCTGTTGAACTGCATTGCATTCAGTATCTTAAATAACTTATAACTTATTCTGTTGTGCATAATGATGTAACACATATGTGCTGTTGCAATGCGTAAAAGAATACATATAATGTATGTGCTGTTTAATTGCATTGTATACAAGAACTAACTCATTCTGTCATGCATTAAAGCGATAACACATTACACATGTCCATTGCATTAACGTAATTCGTTGTGCGTTGAAAAGATTAAAACATATTATCAGCGCTGTTATTAGCACTGCATTGCAAACGAATTCTTTACTTTCTGGATTGAAGCGAAAACACAAATCATATATGCTATTGCATTGCATTGCATTGCAAGAACTATTTCATTGCATTGGATACAATAATTAACTTATTACATTGTGCATAGAAGAGATTAATATAACATATGTGCTGTTTTCCCCACAAATACAAGAACTATTCTTTATGCATTGAGGAGATAACACATAACATATGAGATATACATACGTGGATGCATTGCCATGAAATGCAAGACCTATGTATGCAAATGCAATAATGCAGCAGCTTATATGATTTGTGCATTCTCTTTTGCACAAAGAAAATAGTTATTTCCAATAATCATCACTGTGTTGTGTTTATCTCTTCAGTGCACAAATAATTAATTTCTTGCATTCATTGCATTTCGTTGTTCTTTTATACAATATATGCATTGCAATGCAACAGAAGATATGTCATTTTAGTCATTGTATGTAACATTTTAGTTGTTAGCACACAACAGACTAATAAGAGCTCGTATGCAATGCAACAGCACGTGTTATGTGTTTTCTTTTCAATTTTCAACAAAGGAATAAGTTTGTTCTTGTATAGAATGAATAGAAACAGTGCATACCTAAAATTTAATTCTTCTCTGCACAACAGATTAAGTTAGATCGTGTATGTAATGCAAAAGCACATCTTGTGTGTTAGCTCTTCAATGCACAACGGTGTAAATTAGTTATCTCTTTACCGCGTAACGGATTAAGTTAGTTCTTGTATACAATTAATTGCATTTCTTACATTCATTGCATTTTGTTGTTCTTTTATACAATACAAGGAAACAGTGCTTAGCTTATATGTAGTTCTTGAATGTACTGCAGTGTTACCTCTTTTAATGCACAACGAAATAAGTGCAATTTTCACAAATGTTCAGTGCATATTATTTGTATTCGTATTATGATGTAGCAGCAGCGGTGATATATGTTAGTTCTTTATGCATTGCAATGCAACAGCACAATGAATTGAATGCACAAAGCAATAAGTTAGTTCTTGTATAGACTGAAAAGAAGCAGTGCATAACTAACATGTAATTCTCTCAATGCAACAGAACATATGTGTTACCTCTATAATGCACAACGAATGTCATTTTAATTCTTGTATGTAACATTTTAGTTCATAAAAGCACCCGAGTTATGTGTTATCTGTTCATTGTACAACGGAATTAGTTAGTTTTGTATTCAATGCAAGGAAAACGTGCATACTGTTGGGTCTTATATATTCATGGCAATGCATCCACACCTGTTATCTCTTAAATGCATAAAACAACTAACTAACGATCACTTAATCCGTTGGGCAGTGAATAATATATAAGGTATGCAATGTTTCATTGCATTGCAATAAATATAATTAACTTGTTTTAAGACCTAACAGTATGCACTTGCATTGTATACAGAACTAACTTATTGCGTTGTGCAATGAACAGATAACACAATAAAACAGGTGCTAAATGTTACATACGAAAACTAAAATGACATTCGCTGTGCATTAAACATCCCGTTGCATTGCGATGCATACAAAAACGATGCACTGTTTCCTTGTACTTATAAGCTATGCCGCTGTATAATTGTATTGTAAAAAGGAACAATGAATGTGCAATGCAATGAATTTGAGAAATTAATCATTTGTGCACTGAAGAGATAACACATACACAATCTAACTTAACCGTGATGTGCAGTGAAATGATACACAACACAGGTAACGGTAACACTTTAGAATAATGGTCCGTCATTAATAAGTAACTATGCAGGAAGGAATGCGGGACAAATGAGTAGTTCAGCTATTCGATGCATTCAGCTGTTCAGCTATTAACTAATATAGAAACACTAGATCACTAGTAGTTCTTGAAGAATGACTAGGAGATAGAGATAAGACTTGATTAATAAGTGATGCATTTTATAACCATGTTCTGAGTAAAAAAAGAACTACTAGTGATCTGGACCATTATTTTAAAGTGAAAAAGATGTTTTCAATGCATGTTTACTACGTTTGTTTTATGTAGATGTTTATTATGCTGTGTATAGAAGAAATTAATAATATATCTGCTGTTGCATTTGCAACGTAAGTTATGCACTGTTTCCCTTGCATTGTATACAAAAACTAACGTATTCCTCATGCATTGAAGAGATATAACATATTTCACGTAGTGTTGCATTGAAGAGATAACACATGACAGGTGCTTGTTGCACTACATTGCTTACAAGAACTAACTCTTACTTTTGTGTTTTGAAGAGAATACAAATCACATATGCTGTTGCATTGCATTAAATACATGTTTCATTGCATACAATAATATGTGTTGCAAGGTCTAATATCGATTTTTTTATGGATGAAATAACATAAGAAGGAGTCAATGATAATCTTTAAAAAGTTCAAGATCGAGTGCTCTGTGCTCCCGGAAATATGTCCATTAGGACTGACGTGTAAAAAAAAAAATTCAATTTCGAATACTCTTTGGCTAGAAATATGTTCAGTGGGTTTTGTAGATAACTGTTTGGCTCAAGATCAAGTACTCTCGGGCTAGAAATATGTTCAGTTCATAATTCTGAAATGCTTTCATTTCATTGCGCCGGTAAGTCACCGCATGCTTTCAGTTCATTGCGGAATAAGTTAATTGTTGTGTACATTGCAATGAAACAGCGCATCCCTTATTTGTTATTCTTCACTGCACAACGGATAATTCATATTTTGAATGCAGTCACAGTTTTGTGATATGTCCTCAATGCACACGAAATTAGTTATTTATTGTATTTATGGCAATGCAAATAGCACATGTGGTACGTGTTACCTGTTCAATGCACAACGTTCTTGTAAACAATGTAATGAAAGAGCGCATACCTTATTTGTACTCTTTTTATGCAATGCAACGGCACATACATTTTACCTCTATTTTGGAATAAGTTATATCTTATATGCAATGCTATAACACTGTTATCTCTTCAGTGCATAGACGCATAATTAGTTTAGTTATTGCATTTAAGTGTTTTCTCTTCACTGCACAACGGATTAAGATAGATCTTATATGCACTGCAACGCGACAACACATATACCTCTTTAAAACACAAGAGAATTATTTAAATATTCAAAGCAATGCAGTGCAACAGCAAAAACGTGATATGTTATCTCTTCAATGTACAACGGAATGCGTTAATTATTGTACTGACTGCAGTGCTTCCATGCATAACGGAATACACGGACTTACAATGCATATATTGTGAGACATGAATTGCAATGCAACAGCGGCATATAGCATAACGGAATAAGATAGTTCTTGTATACAATGCAAGGTTTATATGTTACTTCTTGTATGCATTGCAATGCAACAGAATATGTAATTGCCCATTTAATGCAACAGCACGTTATGTTTTCTCTTCAGTACACATAGGAACTAGCTTGTTGTGTTATGTGTTAGCTAAACAATGTACAACAAAAAAAGGTTTTTGTGTACAATGCAATGAAACAGTGCATAGCTTATATGTTATTCATCACAGCACAACGCATTAAGTTAGATCGTGTATGCAATTCAAAATCATATTTTATATGTTATCTCTTCAATGCAGAAATATATAAGTTAGTTCTACAACGCAATGAAAAAGCACATACCTTATATATATTCCTTTATGCATTGCAATAAGTTAGATAAGGCCTAAGTTAGATTTTGAATACAATGCAAAGAAACAGTGCATAAATTACTTGTTGCAATGCAACAGAACATGTTATATTAATTTCGTCTGTGCACAGCGAAATAAGTTAACTATTGTGTACAATGCACTGAAACAATTCTTGATGCAATGCAAATGCAACAGCATATGTAATTTGTTTTCTCTTCAACGCAGAAAGAAAAGAGTTCTTTATTGTATGGAAAGCAGTGCAACAAGCACCTGTATGTTATCTCTTCACTGCAAAACGGAATAACTTACTGCAATGCAATGCACGTTATTTGTTTATATCTCAGTGCATAACGGATGAGTTCATTCATCACACATAACTTACTTGTTGCAATGCAACAGAACATGTTATATTAATTTCTTCTATGCACAGCGTAATAAGTTAACTATTGCACGCAGTTAGATCTTGTATTCATTGCATTGCAACGTAAGTTATGCACTGTTTTCTTACATTGTATACAAGAAACTTATTCCTCATGCACTGAAGAATACATATCATTATGTGGTGTTGCGATGAATGAACTAACTCATCCGTTATGCATTGAAGAGATAGCACATACACGTACATTTGCATTGCAGTAACTTAATCTGTTGTGCACTGAAGAGATAACACATGACAGGTGCTTTGTCGCACTGCATTGCGTACAAGAACTATTTACTTTGTGCATTGAAGAGGAAACAACTCATATATGCTGCTGCATTGCAATAACATACAAGAACTGTTTCATTGCATTGCATTTAATAATTAACTTTTTACGTTGTGCATAGAAATTAATACATGTGCTGTTGCATTGCAGTTGCAAGTTTTGCAGTTTCATTGTACTGTATACAAGAACTCCACAAGGACTCCTTGTCTACTGAAGAGATAACACATAACATATGTGGTTTTTGCAATGAATGAACTAACTCATCCGTTGTGCATTGAAGAGATAACAAAAGCGTGGTTACATTGCCATGAATACAAGACCTAACAGTATATGCACTATTTCCTTGCATTGTAAACAAAAACTAAATTATTCCGTTGTGCAATGAACAGATAACACATAACAGGAGTGCTGTTGCACTGCATTATATACAAGAACTAAAGTAACATATATTTGGTTGTGCATTAAGGAGATAACACATATGTTCTCTATGGCAGATAAGCTATGCACTGTTTCATTGTTATTTATAAAAAGAACAATCAAATGCTATAAATTTAAGAAATTAATCCTTTTTATCTGACTTAGCCCGTTGAGCAGTGAAGAGATACAACACAGGTGCTGGTGCTATGCATTGTATACAAGAACTAACTTATCCCGTTATCAATAGAAAATATAACTACCACATGTCCTGTTGCATTGCAATAGATACAATAACTAAATAATTTCGTTTGTGCATTGAAGAGGAAACATATGTGCATTGCATTTCATACATGATCTAACTTAATCCGTTGTGCAGTGAGGAATAACATATAAGGTGTATGCACTGTTTCATTGAACTGTATAATATAAAAACTAACTTATTTGTTTTGCATTGTACAGTTAACCCATTACACAGGTGCTGTTGAACTGCATTGCCTACAAGAACTAACTTAGAGATAACACATAAGATATGTGCTTTTGCATAAACGATCTAAACACTGTGCAGTGAAGACATAACACATGAAAGGTGCTTGTTGCACTGCATTGCAATTAACGCTCTTTTGTGCGTTGAAGAGAAAACAAATCATATATGCTGTTGCATTGCAATAAATACAAAAAAACTGTTTAATTGCATTGCATTCAATAATTAACTTGTTCTTGTATAAAATGCAAGGAAACAGTTCATAACTTACATTAATCAACTTATGTGTGTTAATTATTGTGCTTAGAAATTAATATATGTGCTGTTTGCATTGCAATGCATACAAGAACTGAAATGTAAGTTATGCACTGTTTGCTTGTATTGGATACAAAAACTAACATTCCAATGAATGTGCATTGAAGAGATAACAGGCGTCGTTGCATTGCCATGAATACAAGACCTAACAGTATATGCACTATTTTCTTGCACTGTATACGAAAACTAACTTATTCCATTGTGCAATGAACAGATAACACAGATGAACATATTTCTGGGAAATTAGTCATTTCTCCACAGACTCTTTGATTTTCTGATGTTAGATGAGCCAGAGTGTAGTCCATATTTGATATTGTAAAGATATTTCTGGCCCAAGAGTACTCGAGCATGAACTTTCTATACCTTATATTTGACCTAGTTAACATAAATCACTGTGTCTCTGGCTCCTTGATCATTTACTTTTTATACAAACTTAATGACTCGTTCTGAAATAAGATGAGCTTGACAGCAGTCCATATTTGATAACATTCTTGATCTTGAACTTTCTATACAGACTCATTGCCTCACTCTAATGTCACTTCAGCCATACATGACCTCATATTTGACCTTCTTAACATGTCTCTGGCAAATTAGTCCTCGATCATGAACTTTTTATTGAGCCTCATTGACTCCTTCTGATATTAAGTCAGACATACTGTAAGTCCATACTTTTATATAATGAACTATGTCATGAACTTTACAGACTCTTTCACTACTTCTATTGTTAGATAAGCCAGAGTGTAGTCCATATTTGACATTGGAAAGATATTTCTGACCCAAGAGTCCTCGATCATGAACTTTCTATACAGGCTCATTGATCTTGAACTTGTTATACAAACTCATTGAATCCTTCTGATGTTAGATGAGCTTGACAGCAGTCCATATTTGATGAAGTTAACAATTTTCTGGCCCAAGAGTATTTGATCTCGAACTTTCTGTACAGACTCATTGTCTCACTCTAATGTCACTTTAGCCATACATGACCTCATATTTGACCTTCTTAACATATCTCTGGCAAATTAGTCCTCGATCATGAACTTTTTATAAAAAACTCATTAACTCCTTCTGATGTTAGATGAGCTTGACAGCAGTCCATATTTGATATAGTGAACATTTTCTGGCCCAAGAGTACTTGATCTTGAACTTTCTGTACAGACTCATTGCCTCACTCTAATGTCACTTCAGCCATACATGACCTCATTTTTGACCTTCTTATGTCTCTGGTAAATTAGTCCTCGATCATGAACTTTTTATACAGACTCATTGACTCCTTCTGATGTTTTAGATGAGCTTGACAGCAGTCCATATTTGATATAGTGAACATATTTCTGGCCCAAGAGTACTCAATCTTGAACTTTCTATACAGACTCATTGCCTCACTCTAATGTCACTTCAGCCATACATGACCTCATTTTTGACCTTCTTATGTCTCTGGTAAATTAGTTCTCGATCATGAACTTTTCATACAGACTCATTGAATCCTTCTGATGTTAGATGAGCTTGACAGCAGTCCATATTTGATGAAGTTAACAATTTTCTGGCCCAAGAGTATTTGATCTCGAACTTTCTGTACAGACTCATTGTCTCACTCTAATGTCACTTTAGCCATACATGACCTCATATTTGACCTTCTTAACATATCTCTGGCAAATTAGTCCTCGATCATGAACTTTTTATAAAAAACTCATTAACTCCTTCTGATTTTAGATGAACTCATAAACTTTCTCTACAGACTCTTGACTTGTTGTTAGATGAGCAGAGTGTAGTCCATATTTGATATAGTGAACTTTTTTCTGGCCCAAGAGTACTTGATCTTGAAGTTTCTGTACAGACTCATTGCCTCACTCTAATGTCAATTCAGCCATACATGACCTCATATTTGACCTTCTTAACATGTCTCTGGCAAATTAGTCCTCGATCATGAACTTTTTATACATACTCATCATTTCCTTCTGATGTTTGTCAATGAGTCATAGTGTGTTGTATATTTGACCTAAAAGGACATATTTCTGGCCCAAGAGTACTCAATCTTGAACTTTCTATACAGACTAATTGCCTTACTCTAATGTCACTTCAGCCATACATGAGCTCATATTTGACCTTCTTAACATGTCTCTGGTGAATTAGTCCTCGATCATGAACTTTTTATACAGACTCATTGAATCCTTCTGATGTTAGATGAGCTTGACAGCAGTCCATATTTGATAAAGTGAACAATTTTCTGGCCCAAGAGTATTTGTTCTCGAACTTTCTGTACAGACTCATTGCCTCACTCTAATGTCACTTCAGCCATACATGACCTCATATTTGACCTTCTTAACATATCTCTGGCAAATTAGTCCTCGATCATGAACTTTTTATAAAAAACTCATTAACTCCTTCTGATTTTAGATGAGCTTGACAGCAGTCCATATTTGATATAGTGAACTTTTTTCTGGCCCAAGAGTATTTGATCTTGAACTTTCTGTACAGACTCATTGCCTCACTCTAATGTCACTTCAGCCATACATGACCTCATTTTTGACCTTCTTATGTCTCTGGTAAATTAGTTCTCGATCATGAACTTTTTATACAGACTCATCCATTCCTTCTGATGTTTGTCAATGAGTCATAGAGTGTTGTATATTAGACCTAAAGGACATATTTCTGACCCAAGAGTACTCAATCTTGAACTTTCTATACAGACTAATTGCCTTACTCTAATGTCAATTCAGCCATACATGAGCTCATATTTGACCTTCTTAACATATCTCTGGTGAATTAGTCCTCGATCATGAACTTTTTATACAGACTCATTGAATCCTTCTGATGTTAGATGAGCTTGACAGCAGTCCATATTTGATAAAGTGAACAATTTTCTGGCCCAAGAGTATTTGATCTCGAACTTTCTGTACAGACTCATTGCCTCACTCTAATGTCATTTCAGCCATACATGACCTCATATTTGACCTTCTTAACATGTCTATGGCAAATTAGTCCTCGATCATGAACTTTTTATAAAAAAACTCATTAACTCCTTCTGATTTTAGATGAGCTTGACAGCAGTCCATATTTGATATAGTGAACTTTTTTCTGGCCCAAGAGTACTTGATCTTGAAGTTTCTGTACAGACTCATTGCCTAACTCTAATGTCAATTCAAGCAATCCATGACCTCATATTTGACCTTCTTAACATGTCTCTGGTGAATTAGTCCTCGATCATGAACATTTTATACAGACTCATTGAATCCTTCTGATGTTAGATGAGCTTGACAGCAGTCCATATTTGATAAAGTGAACAATTTTCTGGCCCAAGAGTATTTGATCTAGACCTTTCCGTACAGACTCATTGCCTCACTCTAATGTCACTTCAGCCATACATGACCTCATATTTGACCTTAACATGAATCTGGAAAATTAGTCCTCGATGATGAACTTTTTATTCAAACTCTTTGACTCCTAATTTTAGATGAGCTTGACAGCAGTCTATATATGATATAGTGAACATTATTCTGGCCCAAGAGTACTTGATTTCGATCTTTCTGTACAGACTCATTGTCTCACTCTAATGTCACTTCAGCCATACATGACCTCATTTTTGACCTTCTTATGTCTCTGGTAAATTAGTTCTCGATCATGAACTTTTTATACAGACTGATCCATTCCTTCTGATGTTTGTCAATGAGTCATAAAGTGTTGTATATTAGACCTAAAGGACATATTTCTGACCCAATAGTACTCAATCTTGAACTTTCTATACAGACTAATTGCCTTACTCTAATGTCAATTCAGCCATACATGAGCTCATATTTGACCTTCTTAACATGTCTCTGGTGAATTAGTCCTCGATCATGAACTTTTTATACAGACTCATTGAATCCTTCTGATGTTAGATGAGCTTGACAGCAGTCCATATTTGATAAAGTGAACAATTTTCTGGCCCAAGAGTATTTGATCTCGAACTTTCTGTACAGACTCATTGCCTCACTCTAATGTCATTTCAGCCATACATGACCTCATATTTGACCTTCTTAACATGTCTATGGCAAATTAGTCCTCGATCATGAACTTTTTATAAAAAAACTCATTAACTCCTTCTGATTTTAGATGAGCTTGACAGCAGTCCATATTTGATATAGTGAACTTTTTTCTGGCCCAAGAGTACTTGATCTTAAACTTTCTGTACAGATTCCTTGCCTCAATCAAATGTTACTTCAGTCATACATGACCTCATATTTGACCTACTAAATATATTTCTGACCCAAAAGTCCTCGATCACAAACTTTTTATACAGACTCATTGACTCCTTCTGATGTTAGTTGAGCATGACAGCAGTCCATATTTGATATAGTGAACATTATTCTAGCCCAAGAATACTCAATCTTGAACTTTCTATACAGACTCATTGCCTCACTCTAAATTTCACTTCACCCACACACAAGCTCATTTTTGACATACTAAACATATTTCAGACCCAAAAGTCCTTGAACATGAACTTTCTGTACAAACTCATTGACTCCTTCTGATGTTAAATCAGACATACTGTAGTCCATTTTTTTATATAGTGAACATATTTCTGGCCCAAGAGTACTCAATCCTGAACTTTCTCTGTAGACTCATATCCTCATTCTGATGTTACTTCAGCCCATTTTTGAGCTTCTGAACAAATTTCTTGCAAAAGAATCATATATGAACACATATTTGATCTACTTAACATATTTCTGGCAAAATAATCCTCGTTCATGAACTTTTTATACATGCTCATTGACCCCTTCTAATGACACACCTGCCATTGAGTATTTCATATTTTATCTAAAGGACATACTTGTGACCAAAGAGTACTAGAACATTCCTTACATAGTCATTGACTCTTTCTGGCAAATTAGTCCTCGAATATGAACTTTCTCTACAGACTCTTTGACTCCTGTTGTTAGATGAACCAGAGAGTGTTTGATATAGTGAACATATTTCTGGCCCAAGTGTACTCAATCTTGAATTTTCTATACAGACTAATTGCCTCTTATTTTACCTTCTTATCTTGTCTCTGGCAAATTAGTCCTTGATCATGAACTTTTTATACATACTCATTATACAATAGTCTATTTTTTTTACATAGTAAACATATTTCTGTCCCAAGAGTCTTCGATCATGAACTTTCTATACAAACTCATTGCCTCAAATGTTCCTTGAGTCATACATGAAATATGTTCAGCCAACTGAACATATTTCTGAGCAAAGTGTATTCGATATTAGTCCCCAAACAATAGTCCCTATTTGACATAGTTAACACAATTCTCGCCGAAGAGTGCTTGAAATTGAACTTTCAATACATAGTCATTGACTCCATGTTACTTCAGTAACAGCTTACATACATGTGAGCTGAGCCCTTTTTTGATCTACCAAATATATTTCTATATATTGATCTACTGAAGATATTTCTGGCCCAAGAGTACTTAAACTTTATATAAAGACTTATTGACTGCTGATGTCACATCAAGCCATATTGAAGTCCATGTTTGACCGATTGAACATATTTCTGACCCAAGAGTCCTTGATCCTGAATTTTCTACAAAGACTTATTCACTCCTGATGTCACATCAAGCCATGTAACACAATAAAACAGGTGCTAAATGTAACATACGAGAACTAAAATGACATTCGTTCTGCATTAAACATCCCGTTGCATTCCGATGCATACAAAAACTATGCACTGTTTCCTTGTACTTATAAGCTATGCCGCTGTATAATTGTTTTGTATAAAGGAACAATGAATGTGCAATGCAATGAATTTGAGAAATGAATCATTTGTGCACTGAAGAGATAACACATACACAATCTAACTTAACCGCGATGCGCAGTGAAGTGATACACAACACAGGTACTTTAGAATAATGGTCCGCCATAAGTAATATCGAATTTAGTACTAAGATAGTTCCTTATTAGCTAATCAATAATTACAGAATGAGATTGGCATAATTAATAACTAATAGGTAACGATGACAAATTATAAAGAATTACCAATGAATTACTAATCACAACATTAAAGTGTCTGCGATGTGAGCAACTGCCATTTTTTTTACTCTCAACGTGATCATAAAATGCATAATTACTCGTGTTAGTGACTACTGAAGGAAATACTAGTGAGATATATTATATATATGAGCAGATATATTATATTAATTTCTTCCATACACAGCATAATAAACATCTACATAAAACAAACGTAGTAAACATGCATTGAAAACATCTTTTTCACTTTAAAATAATGGTCCAGGGCTGGGTTTCCCAATAACGATGTATCTTAGCTCTTAAGAGCGCTTTCTACGTGCGAGGTTACGAACGTTCGCTGCAATTCCACGTACGTTTCCCAAAAATGCCCTTAACATGAACGCGCGAGAACGCGTTCTACGTGCTACTTAAGAGTCGCTGTCCGTTTCTCAAGTGCTGAATATTACCTTATAAAATCGTATCCTTTAACGTTTAACCTAATAATTGTCACCTGATGTGGTTTAGAATAAATAAATAAATAAATAAATATAGATACCTTTCAAAAAGATTAAATTAATGTTCTTCTGGAGGAGGTAGAGCTAAACAAAGATATATATATATATATATATATATATATATATATATATATATATATATATATACACACACACACAGTCAAACCACAATTTATTCAGACACCTTGAACATTTCATGCATTATTAAAGATTATTCACTATAGTTTTTTTAATGGTAGTAAAATATGACAAGATCTTAAATAACACTTTAGCAAAACATGGTCAGGTCAAAGTGTCTAAATAATTTTTGGTTCCAAATTTCTATAAATTTTGCTGGTAGTCCACTGTATGAAGAATTTTTGGGCATAATATGCCACAGTTTACTTTATTTTGTCATTCTCACTTAACTATAGTGTCTATATTTAACTTAAATTAATTATAGTGTGTATATATATATATATATATGTGTGTGTGTGTGTGTGTGTGTGAAATCAATCAAACTGTGATTCAGTGTTTTTGAAGTTAATATCTAAACTTGTTTATGTTTTAAAATTTAGTTTATAGTTGAAAAAAGTCAGTCACTTCAGAAACACTTGGAAGAACTCCTATAGTATTTCATAGAGCTTTAGGCCTTGGGTGGTAGGCCTATATAAAGCCTATATAAAGGGTATATAGGGTGACAGTAGTATAAATTATGTACTTCATCTAGCCAATTTCTACAGGTGTACAGACAAATTTTTTATTGCAGACATGTTTTATCAGCACTATTTATGACATCATGTGTATTTTTATTTATTTTTTTATTTTCTTCCCTTTTCTTTTCATATTAAACAACAAAGAGTATTTAAGAGGAATACAGTCAAAACCTTAACTGTTATACACATTGCACTTGACTAAAGGTGTAATCTGCCGGTTGTCCTGTAGGTGACCTCATAACTCTATCTTCTTACGATGCACTTAGGACTTTACGATTACTCCAGAGCACTCGTAGATCTACGATCATTTTCAAGTGCTACTTAAGTTACGATGCTTTTGGGAAACGCAGCCCTGATCACTAGTAGTTCTTGAAGAATGACTAGGAGATAAGAGAAAACACTTGATTAATAAGTGATGCATTTTATAACCACGTTCTGAGTAAAAAAAGAAAATCTTAAAGAACTACTAGTGATCTGGACCATTATTTTAAAGTGAAAAAGATGTTATCCGTTGTGCAGTGAAGAATAACAAATAAGGGATGCGCTGTTTCATCGCAATTTACACAACAATTAACTTATTCCGCAATGAACTGAAAGCATTTCAGAATTATGAACTGAACATATTTCTGGCCCAAGAGTGGTCAAACATGAACTTTCTATACATTCTCATTGACTTCTTCTGATGCTGCATCAGCCAGAACCAACTGAACATATTTCTAGCCCGAGAGTACTTGATCTTGAGCATTTATACTGACTCGTTGACTCTTGATGTTAGATCTGCCAGACAGTACTACTGAACATATTTCTGGCCAAAGAATACACGACCTTGAACTTTTATATACATGCCTCAATCTGATGTTACTTCAGTAGTGCATATTTGACCCAATGTACATATTTCTGTCAAATTAGTCCTCGATCATTAACTTTTTATACATCATTGACTCCTGATTACACGTCAGACCAGAGCACTCGATCTTGAACTTTTTAAAGATTATCATTGACTCCTTCTTATGTTATTTCATCCATAACAAAATCGATATTAGACCTTGCAAAACATATTATTGTATGCAATGAAACAGTTAGTTCTTGTATTTAATGCAATGCAACACCATATGTGATTTGTATTCTCTTCAGTACACAAAAGAAAGAGTTAGTTCTTGTAAGCAATGTAGTGCAACAAGCACCTGTCATGTGTTATCTCTTCAATGCAACACTACGTGAAATATGTTATATCTCTTCAATGCATGAGGAATACGTTAGTTTTTGTATACAATGCAATGAAACAGTGCATAACTTACATGTTGCAAATGCAACAGCAGATATATATTATATTAATTTCTTCTATACCCAGCATAATAAACATCTACATAAAGCAAACGTAGTAAACATGCATTGAAAATTCATATTTTGAATGCACACGAAATGAGCCATTTATTGTATTTATGGCAATGCAAATAGCACATGCGGTACGTGTTACCTGTTCAAAGCACAACGTTATTGTAAACAATGTAATGAAAGAGCTAATTTGTACTCTTTTTTGTACTTTATACCTATAATAATAAGAGTACCTTATTTGTACTCTTTTTATGCAATGCAACGGCACATACATTTTACCTCTTTTTTGGAATAAGTTATATCTTATATGCAATGCTATAACACTGTTATCTCTAAGATAGTTCTTGTATACAATGCAAGGTTTATATGTTACTTCTTGAATGCATTATTGCAATGCAACAGAACTTATGTAATTGCCCATTTAATGCAACAGCACGTTATGTTTTCTCTAGCTCTATCTTATGCATGTGTTAGCTAAACAATGTACAACAAAAAAAGGTTTTTGTGTACAATGCAATGAAACAGTGCATAGCTTGTTTCTTTGCATTATATGTTATTCATCACAGCACAACGCATTAAGTTAGATCGTATATGCAATGCAAAATTGCATATTTTATATGTTATCTCTTCAATGCAGAAATGTATAAGTTAGTTCTACAACGCAATGAAAAAGCACATACCTTATATATATTCCTTTATGCATTGCAATGTAACAGCACCTTACAGTGTTACCTCTTTAATGTGCAACGAAATAAGTTAGTATTTTGAATGCACTGCAATGCAACAGAATATATGTGAGTGTTATCTCTTCACATATGTTGCTCATATGTTATCTCTTCAATGCACAAACGTTCTTCCATACAGTGCATACCTTATATGTTATCAATCACTGGACAGCGGTTTACGTTAGATCGTGTATGAAATGCAATGCACATATGTTATCTTAACTATGCACAAACGAAATGATTTAGTTTTTGTGCATCTGTGTTATCTTTTCTATTCACAACGTTGTTCTTTTATACAATATAAGGAAAACAGTGCATGCTTACCTGCAATGCAACAAAAATCAAACGTGCTTCACTCTTTAATTTGCACACCGAAATATGTTACGGCCTTTCACTTATTCCGTTGTGCAATGAACAGATAACATTGTATAAATCCAGTGCAATAGCACCCGTGTTATATCTTCAGTGCATAACGGATGCGTTAGTTCATTCATCGCAACAAAACGTGTTATGATGTGTTATCTCGTCAATGCGTGAGGAATACGTTAGCATACAATGCAAAGAAACCGTTCATAACTTAGATGTTCCAATGCATAGCAATGTTTTCTTCTATGCACAGCGTAATAAGTTTATTGTACGCAATGCAACAGTTAGTTCTTGATGCATTGCACTGCAACAGCATATGTGATTTGTTTTCTCTTCAATGCGCAAAGAAAGAGTTAGTTCTTGTATGCAACGCAGTGCAGTGCAACAAGCGTGTAATCTCTTCCCTGCAAAACGGAATAACTTACTGCAATGCAATGCACGTTATGTGTTATAATCTCAGTGTATAACGGATGAGTCAATTCATTCATCACAACAGCACACATGTTATTGTTTTATGCGTTTTAAGTTTTTATATTAATTTCTTCTTATGCACAGCGCAAGTAAACATTTTATATTCAATGCACTGAACCAGTTCAATGCCATTCGACAGCATTTGTGATTTCTCTTCAATGCACAAAGGAAAGAGTTAGTTAGTTCTTGTATACAACGCAGTGCAACAAGCACCTATCGTCGTGTTATCGCTTCACTGCAAAACGGAATAATTTACTACAATACAATGCACATCTCTTCAATGCATAAGGAATGAGTTTGTTTTTGTATACAATGTAAGGGAAAGTGCATAACTTACATGTTAGTTCTTGTATGCATTGCAGTGCAACAGCACATATGTTATATTAATTTCTTCTATGCACAGCGCAATAATTTAACTATTGTATTGCAATTGCACTGAAACAGTTTTTGATACATTGCAATGCAACAGCATATGTGATTTGTTTTCTCTTCAATGCGCAAAGGAAAGAGTTAGTTCTTGTATGTATGGATAACTTACTGCAGTGCACATGTTATGTGTTATATCTCCAATGCATAAGGGATAAGATAGATTTTGTATAAATTGCAAAGAAACAGTGCATAAATTACTTGTTGCAATGCAACAGAACATGTTATATTAATTTCTTCTATGCACAGTTAACTATTGTGTACAATGCACTGAAACAGTTCTTGATGCAATGCAATGCAACAGCATATGTAATTTGTTTTCTCTTCAACGCAGAAAGGAAAGAGTTCTTTATTGCATGGAAAGCAGTGCAACAAGCACCTGTCATGTTATTTCTTCAACTGCAAAACGGAATAACTTACTGCAATGCAATGCACGTTATGTGTTATAATCTCATTGTATAACGGATGAGTCAATTCATTCATCACAACAGCACACATGTTATGTTTTATGCGTTTTAAGTTTTTTATATTAATTTCTTCTTATGCACAGCGTAATAAGTAAACTTTTGTATGCAATGCACTGAAACAGTTCAATGCAATGCGACAGCATTTGTGATTTGTTTTCAATGTACAAACGAAAGAGTCAGTTAGTTCTTGTATGCAATGCTGTACATCTCTTCAATGCATAAGGAATGAGTTTGTTTTTGTATACCATGTAAGTATACACTGTAAAACAGTGCACGACTTACATATTAGTTCTTGTATGCATTGCAGTGCAACAGCACATATGTTTATATTAATTTTTTCAATGCACAGCGCAATAAGTTTATTGTACGTAATGCAACAGTTGGTTCTTGATGCATTGCACTGCAACAGCATATGTAATTTGTTTTCTCTTCAACGCAGAAAGGAAAGAGTTCTTTATTGTATGGAAAGCAGTGCAACAAGCACCTGTTATGTTATTTCTTCACTGCAAAACGGAATAACTTACTGCAATGCAATGCACGTTATGTGTTATAATATCATTGTATAACGGATGAGTCAATTCATTCATCACAACAGCACACATGTTATGTTTTATGCGTTTTAAGTTTTTTATATTAATTTCTTCTTATGCTCAGCGTAATAAGTAAACTTTTGTATGCAATGCACTGAAACAGTTCAATGCAATGCGACAGCATTTGTGATTTGTTTTCAGTGCGCAAAGGAAAGAGTTAGTTAGTTCTTGTATACAACGCAGTGCAACAAGCACCTATCGTTGTTATCCCTTCACTACAAAACGGAATAATTTACTGCAATTCAATTGCACATCTCTTCAGTGCATAAGGAATGAGTTTGTTTTTGTATACAATGTAAGGAAATAGTGCATAACTTACATGTTAGTTCTTGATCTTGTATATGTGCAGTGCAACAGCACATATATTATATTAATTTCTTCTATGCACAGCGCAATAATTTAACTGTTGTGTTGCAATTGCACTGAAACAGTTTTTGATACATTGCAATGCAACAGCATATGTGATTTGTTTTGTCTTCAATGCGCAAAGGAAAGAGTTAGTTCTTGTATGTATGGATAACTCACTGCAGTGCACATGTTATGTGTTAAATCTCAATGCATAAGGAATAAGTTAGATTTTGTATAAAATGCTAAGAAACAGTGCAATGCAACAGAACATGTTATATTAATTTCTTCTTTGCACAGTTAACTATTGTGTACAATGCACTGAAACAGTTCTTGATGCAATGCAATGTAACAGCATATGTAATTTGTTTTCTCTTCAACGCAGAAAGGAAAGCGTTCTTTATCGTATGGAAAGCAGTGCAACAAGCACCTGTCATGTTATCTCTTCACTGCAAAACGGAATAACACTGCAATGCAATGCACGTTATTTGTTTATATCTCAATGCATAACGGATGAGTTCATTCATCACACATAACTTACTTGTTGCAATGCAACAGAACATGTTATATTAATTTCTTCTATGCACAGCGTAATAAGTTAACTATTGCACGCAGTTAGATCTCGTATTCATTGCATTGCAACATGTAAGTTATGCACTGTTTTCTTATACAAGAAACTTATTCCTCACTGAAATGTGGTGTTGCAGTTCTTGATGCAATGCACATAAACATACATTTGCATGTAACTTATCTGTTGTGCACAGCATGACAGGTGCTTTGTCACACTGCATTGCGTACTTTGTGCATTGAAGAGAAAACAACTCATATATGCTCATTCTAACATCAAGAACTGTTTCATTGCATTGCATTTAATAATTAACTTTTTAGGTTGTGCATAGAAATTAAAATGTGCGTTCTTGCAGTGCAAGTTTTCGTATGTACTGTATAAAGAACTCCACAAGGACTCCTTGTCTACTGAAGAGATAACACATAACAATGTGGTTTTTGCAATGAAGAACTAACACACGTTTTGCATTGAAGAGTAACAAAAGCGTGTTACATTGCCATGAATACAAGACCTCAGTATTCAATTATTCCGTTGTGCAATGAACAGATAACACATAAAAGTGCTGTTGCACTGCATTATATACAAGAACTAAATAACATATATCTGGTTGTGCATTAAGGAAATAACACATATGTTCTCTATGCAGATAAGCTATGCACTGTTTCATTGTAATTTATAAAAAGAACAATCAAATGCTATAAATTTAAGAAATTAATCCTTTTTATCTGACTTAGCCCGTTGAACAGTGAAGAGATACAACACATCTTGGTGATCTATGCATTGTATACAAGAACTAACTTATCCCGTTATCAATAGAAAATATAACTACCACATGTACCACATTCATCAATAGATACAATAACTAAATAATTTCGTTTGTGCATTGAAGAGGAAACATATGTGCTTGCATTTCATACACGATCTAACTTAATCCGTTGTGCATGAGGAATAACATATAAGGTGTATGCACTGTTTCATTGAACTGTATAATATAAAAACTAACATTTTGTTTTGCATTGTACAGTTAACCCATTACACAGGTGCTGTTGAACTGCATTGCCTACAAGAACTAACTTAGAGATAACACATAAGATATGTGCTTTTGCATAAACGATCTAACTTGTGCATAAACCTGTGCAGTGAAGACATAACACATGAAAGGTGCTTGTTGCACTGCATTGCAATTAACGCTCTTTTGTGCGTTGAAGAGAAAACAAATCATATATGCTGTTGCATTGCAATAAATACAAAAAACTGTTTAATTGCATTGCATTCAATAATTAACTTGTTCTTGTATAAAATGCAAGGAAACAGTTCATAACTTTCATTAATCAACTTATGTGTGTTAATTATTGTGCTTAGAAATTAATATATGTGCTGTTTGCATTGCAATGCATACAAGAACTGAAATGTAAGTAACATATGCACTGCAAATTAGTCCTCGATCATGAACTTTTTATAAAAAACTCATTAACTCCTGATTTTAGATGAGCTTGACAGCAGTCCATATTTGATATAGTGAACTTTTTTCTGGCCCAAGAGTACTCAATCTTGAACTTTCTATACAGACTAATTGCCTTACTCTAATGTCAATTCAGCCATACATGAGCTCATATTTGACCTTCTTATGTCTCTGGTAAATTAGTTCTCGATCATGAACTTTTTATACAGACTGATCCATTCCTTCTGATGTTTGTCAATGAGTCATAAAGTGTTGTATATTAGACCTAAAGGACATATTTCTGACCCAAGAGTACTCAATCTTGAACTTTCTATACAGACTAATTGCCTTACTCTAATGTCAATTCAGCCATACATGAGCTCAAATTTGACCTTCTTAACATGTCTCTGGTGAATTAGTCCTCGATCATGAACTTTTTATACAGACTCATTGAATCCTTCTGATGTTAGATGAGCTTGACAGCAGTCCATATTTGATAAAGTGAACAATTTTCTGGCCCAAGAGTATTTGATCTCGAACTTTCTGTACAGACTCATTGCCTCACTCTAATGTCATTTCAGCCATACATGACCTCATATTTGACCTAGTTAACATAATCACTGTGTCTCTGGCAAATTAGTCCTCGATCATGAACTTTTTATACAAACTTAATGACTCGTTCTGAAATAAGATGAGCTTGACAGCAGTCCATATTTGATAACATTCTTGATCTTGAACTTTCTATACAGACTCATTGCCTCACTCTAATGTCAATTCAGCCATACATGACCTCATATTTGACCTTCTTAACATGTCTCTGGCAAATTAGTCCTCGATCATGAACTTTTTATTGAACTTTTTATGAACTCACTCATTGCCTCCTTCTGATATTAAGTCAGACATACTGTAAGTCCATACTTTTATATAATGAACTATGTCATGAACTTTACAGACTATTTGACTCCTGTTGTTAGATGAGCCAGAGTGTAGTCCATATTTGACATTGGAAACATATTTCTGGCCCAAGAGTACTCAATCTTGAACTTTCTATAAAGACTCAATCAAATGTTACTTCAGCCATACGTGAGCCCATTTTTGACCTACTAAACATGTCTCTGGCCGAAGTTCACGATCATGAACTTTCTATACAGACTCATTGATCTTGAACTTTTTATACAAACTCATTGACTCCTTCTGATGTTAGTTGAGTTTGACAGCAGTCCATATTTGGTATTGTGAACATGTTTCTGGTCCTAGAGTACTTGATCTTGAACTTTCTATAAAGACTTATTGCCGCACGGAAATGTCACTTCAGCCATACATGACCTCATATCCGACCAATTTAACATATATCTGGCAAAATAGTCCTCGATCATGAGCGTTCTATACAGCCTCATTGATCTTGAACTTTCTATACAGACTCATTGCCCCACGCTAATGTCACTTCAGCAATACATGGGCCCATGTTTGACCTAGTTAACATATCTCTGGCAAAATAGGCCTAGATCATGAACTTTTTATACAGACTCATTGACTCCTTCTGTTGTTAGATGAGCTTGACAGCAGTCCATATTTGATTTGGTGAACATTTTTCTGGCCCAAGAGTACTTGATCTTGAACTTTCTATAAAGACTCATTGCCGCACGGAAATGTCACTTTAGCCATTCATGACCTCATATTTGACCTAGTTAACATATCTCTGGCAAATGGTCATCGATCATGAACTATTTATTTAGACTCATTGACTCCTTGATGTTAAGTCAGACATACTGTAGTCCATACTTTTATATAATGAACTGTCATGAACTTTCTCTACAGACTCTTTGACTCCTGTTGTTAGATGAGCCAGAGTGTAGTCCATATTTGACATTGTAAACACATTTCTGGCCCAAGAGTACTCAATCTTGAACTTTCTATACAGACTCATTGACTCAATCAAATGTTACTTCAGCCATACATGAGCCCATTTTGGACCTACTAAACATATTCTCTGGACCCAATTAGTCCTCGATCATGAACTTTCTATACAGACTCATTGATCTTGAACAATTTTTTTACAAACTCATTGACTCCTTCTGATGTTAGATGAGCTTGACAGCAGTGCATATTTGACACTGTAAACATATTTCGGGCTCAAGTGTACTCAATCTTGAACTTTCTATACAGACTCATTGACTCACTCTAATGTCACTTCAGCCATACATGACCTCATGTTTGACCTACTAAACATATTTCTGACCCGAGTTCTTGATCATGAACTTTCTATGCAGATTGAATGATATTGAACTTTTTATACAAACTCATTGACTCCTGATGTTAGATGAGCTTGACTGCAGTCCATATTTGATTTTGTGAACATGTTTCTGGCCCTAGAGTCCTTGATCATGAACTTTCTATACAGCCTCATTGATCTTGAACTTTCTGTACAGACTCATTGCCTCACTCTAATGTCACTTCAGCCATACATGACCTCATTTTTGACCTTCTAAAAATATTCTCTGGACCCAATTAGTCCTCGATCATGAACTTTTTATACAGACTCATTGAATCCTTCTGATGTTAGATGAGCTTGACAGCAGTCCATATTTGATAAAGTGAACAATTTTCTGGCCCAAGAGTACTTGATCTTGACCTTTCTGTACAGACTCATTGCCTCACTCTAATGTCACTTCAGCCATACATGACCTCATTTTTGACCTTCTTAACATGTCTCTGTCAAATTAGTCCTCGATCATGAACTTTTTATACAGACTGATCCATTCCTTCTGATGTTTGTCAATGAGTCATAGAGTGTTGTATATTTGACCTAAAAGGACATATTTCTGGCCTCAAGAGTACTCAATCTTGAACTTTCTATACAGACTCATTGCCCCACTCTAATGTCACTTCAGCCATACATGACCTCATTTTTGACCTACTAAACTTATTTCTGACTCAAGAGTCCTAGATCATGAACTTTTTATACAGACTCATTGAATCCTTCTGATGTTAGATGAGCCAGACAGTAGTCCATATTTAATATAGTGAACATTATTCTAGCCCAAAATTACTTGATCCCGAACTTTCTGTACAGACTCATTGCCTCACTCTAATGTCACTTTAGCCATACATGACCTCATATTTGACCTTCTTAACATATCTCTGGCAAATTAGTCCTCGATCATGAACTTTTTATAAAAAACTCATTAACTCCTTCTGATTTTAGATGAGCTTGACAGCAGTCCATATTTGATATAGTGAACTTTTTTCTGGCCCAAGAGTACTTGATCTTGAAGTTTCTGTACAGACTCATTGCCTCACTCTAATGTTACTTCAGCCATACATGACCTCATAATTTGACCTACTAAATATATTTCTGACCCAAAAATCCTCGATCATAAACTTTTTATACAGACTCATTGACTCCTTCTGATGTTAGTTGAGCGTGACAGCAGTCCATATTCGATATAGTGTACATTATTCTGGCCCAAGAGTACTCAATCTTGAAATTTCTATACAGACTCATTGCCTCAATCAAATATTACTTCACCCACACATGAGCTCATTTTCGACCTACTAAACATATTTCTGACCCAAAAGTCCTCGAACATGAACTTTCTATACAAACTCATTGACTCCTTCTGATGTTAAATCAGACACACTGTAGTCCATATATTTATATAGTGAACATATTTCTGGCCCAAGAATACTCAATCCTGAACTTTCTCTGTAGACTCATATCCTCATTCTGATGTTACTTCAGCCATACATGAGCCCATTTTTGAGCTTCTGAACATATTTCTGGCAAAAGAGTCCTCGATCTTGATCTTTCTATACAGACTCATTGACTCCATCTGATGTTAGATCTGCCATACAGTATTCCATATTTGACCTACTGAACATTTTTCTGAACCAAGAATCCAACATCATGAACTTTCTACAAAGAATGACATATGAACACATATTTGATCTACTTATTTTTACTTATTTGATCTACATATTTCTGGCAAAATAATCCTCGTTCATGAACTTTTTTATACATACTCATTGACTCCTTCTAATGACACATCTGCCATTGAGTATTTCATATTTTATCTAAAGGACATATTTGTGACCTAAGAGTACTTGATCTTGAACATTCCTCACATAGTCATTGACTCTTTCTGGCAAATTAGTCAATGATTATGAACTTTCTCTACAGACTCTTTGACTCCTGTTTGTTAGATGAACCAGAGAGTAGTCCATATTTGATATAGTGAACATATTTCTGGCCCAAGAGTACTCAATCTTGAACTTTCTATACAGACTCATTGCCTCACTCTAATGTCTCTTCAGCCATACATGACCTCATATTTGACCTTAACATGTCTCTGGAAAATTAGTCCTCGATCATGAACTTTTTATTCAAACTCTTTGACTCCTGATTTTAGATGAGCTTGACAGCAGTCCATATTTGATATAGTGAACATTATTCTGGCCCTAAGAGTACATGATCTTGAAGTTTCTGTACAGACTCATTGCCTCACTCTAATGTCAATTCAGCCATACATGACCTCACATTTGACCTTCTTAACATGTCTCTGGCAAATTAGTCCTCGATCATGAACTTTTTATACATACTCATCAATTCCTTCTGATGTTTGTCAATGAGTCATAGAGTGTTGTATATTTGACCTAAAAGGACATATTTCTGGCCCAAGAGTACTCAATCTTGAACTTTCTATACAGATTAATTGCCTTACTCTAATGTCACTTCAGACATACATGAGCTCATATTTGACCTTCTTAACATGTCTCTGGTGAATTAGTCCTCGTGATTGAGGATTTTTATACAGAGAATTTTCTACAAAGACTTATTCACTCCTGATGTCACATCAAGCCATTTAACACAATAAAACAGGTGCTAAATGTAACATACGAGAACTAAAATGACATTCGTTCTGCATTAAATATCCCGTTGCATTCCGATGCATACAAAAACTATGCACTGTTTCCTTGTACTTATAAGCTATGCCGCTGTATAATTGTTTTGTATAAAGGAACAATGAATGTGCAATGCAATGAATTTGAGAAATGAATCATTTGTGCACTGAAGAGATAACACATACACAATCTATCTTAACCGCGATGTGCAGTGAAGTGATACACAACACAGGTAACGGCAATACTTTAGAATAATGGTCCGCCATAAGTAATATCGAATTTAGTACTAAGATAGTTCCTTATTAGCTAATCAATAATTACAGAATGAGATTGGCATAATTAATAACTAATAGGTAACTATGACAAATTATAAAGAATTACCAATTAATTACTAATCACAACATTAAAGTGTCTGCGATGTGAGCAACTGCCATTTTTTTTACTCTCAACGTGATCATGAAATGCATAATTACTCGTGTTAGTGACTACTGAAGGAAATACTAGTGAGATATATATATGAGCAGATATATTATATTAATTTCTTCTATACACAGCATAATAAACATCTACATAAAACAAACGTAGTAAACATGCATTGAAAACATCTGTTTCACTTTAAAATAATGGTCCAGGGCTGGGTTTCCCAATAACGATGTATCTTAGCTCTTAAGAGCGCTTTCTACGTGCGAGGTTACGAACGTTCGCTGCAATTCCACGTGCGTTTCCCAAAAATGCCCTTAACATGAACGCGCGAGAACGCGTTGTATAAGTTAGTTCTACAACGCAATGAAAAAGCACATACCTTATATATATTCCTTTATGCATTGCAATGTAACAGCACCTTACAGTGTTACCTCTTTAATGTGCAACGAAATAAGTTAGTATTTTGAATGCACTGCAATGCAACAGAATATATGTGAGTGTTATCTCTTCACATATGTTGCTCATATGTTATCTCTTCAATGCACAAACGTTCTTCCATACAGTGCATACCTTATATGTTATCAATCACTGCACAGCGGTTTACGTTAGATCGTGTATGAAATGCAATGCACATATGTTATCTTAACTATGCACAAACGAAATGCACTTGAGTTTTTGTGCATCTGTGTTATCTTTTCTATTCACAACGTTGTTCTTTTATACAATATAAGGAAAACAGTGCATTGCAATGCAACAAATCAAACGTGCTTCACTCTTTAATGCACAACAAAATATGTTACGGCCTTTCACTTATTCCGTTGTGCAATGAACAGATAACATTGTATAAATCCAGTGCAATAGCACCCATGTTATATCTTCAGTGCATAACGGATGCGTTAGTTCATTCATCGCAACAAAACGTGTTATGATGTGTTATCTCGTCAATGTGAGGAATACGTTAGCATACAATGCAAAGAAACCGTTCATAACTTAGATGTTCCAATGCATAGCAATGTTTTCTTATATGCACAGTAATACGTTTATTGTACGCAATGCAACAGTTAGTTCTTGATGCATTGCAATGCAACAGCATATGTGATTTGTTTTCTCTTCAATGCGCAAAGGAAAGAGTTATTTCTTGTATGCAACGCAGTGCAGTACACCTGTCATGTGTAATCTCTTCCCTGCAAAACGGAATATCTTACACGTTATTTGTTTATATCTCAATGCATAAGGACTAAGTTAGATTTTGTACACAATGCAAAGAAACAGTGCATAAACTACTTGTTGTAATGCAACAGAACATGTTATATTAATTTCTTCTACGCACAGCGAAAGAAGTTAACTATTGTTTACAATGCACTGAAACAGTTCTTGATGCAATGCAAATGCAACAGCTTATGTAATTTGTTTTCTCTTCAACGCAGAAAGGAAATAGTTCTTTATTGTATGGAAAGCAGTGCAACAAGCACCTGTATGTTATATCTTCACTGCAAAACGGAATAACTTACTGCAATGCAATGCACGTTATGTGTTATAATCTCATTGTATAACGGATGAGTCAGTTCATTCATCACAACACCACATATGTTATGTTTTATCTCTTCAACGCATAAGGAATAAGTTAGTTTTAAGTTTTTTATATGAATTTTTTCAATGCACAGCTTGATAAGTTTATTGTACGCAATGCAACAGTTAGTTCTTGATGCACTGCACTGCAGCAGCATATGTGATTTGTTTTCTCTTCAATGCGCAAAGAAAGAGTTAGTTCTTGTATGCAACGCAGTGCAGTGCAACAAGCGTGTAATCTCTTCCCTGCAAAACGGAATATCTTACTGCAATGCAATGCACGTTATTTGTTTATATCTCAATGCATAACGGATGAGTTCATTCATCACAACACCACATATGTTATGTGTTATACCTCAATGCATAAGGACTAAGTTAGATTTTGTATACAATGCAAAGAAACAGTGCATACATTACTTGTTGCAATGCAACAGAACATGTTATATTAATTTCTTCTATGCACAGCGAAAGAAGTTAACTATTGTTTACAATGCACTGAAACAGTTCTTGATGCAATGCAATGCAACAGCTTATGTAATTTGTTTTCTCTTCAACGCAGAAAGGATAGAGTTCTTTATTGTATGGAAAGCAGTACAACAAGCACCTGTATGTTATCTCTTCACTGCAAAACGGAATAACTTACTGCAATGCAATGCACGTTATGTGTTATAATCTCATTGTATAACGGATGAGTCAGTTCATTCATCACAACACCACATATGTTATGTTTTATCTCTTCAACGCATAAGGGATAAGTTAGTTTTAAGTTTTTTATATGAATTTTTTCAATGCACAGCTTGATAAGTTTATTGTACGCAATGCAACAGTTAGTTCTTGATGCACTGCACTGCAGCAGCATATGTGAGTCAATTCATTCATCACAACAGCACACATGTTATGTTTTATGCGTTTTAAGTTTTTTATATTAATTTCTTCTTATGCACAGCGTAAGTAAACCTTTTTTATTCAATGCACTGAAACAGTTCAATGCCATTCGACAGCATTTGTGATTTGTTTTCAGTGCACAAAGGAAAGAGTTAGTTAGTTAGTTCTTGTATACAACGCAGTGCAACAAGCACCTATCGTTGTTATCTCTTCACTACAAAACGGAATAATTTACTGCAATACAATTGCACACCTCTTCAGTGCATAAGGAATGAGTTTGTTTTTGTATAAAATGTAAGGAAATAGTGCATAACTTACATGTTAGTTCTTGTATGCATTGCAGTGCAACAGCACATATGTTATATTAATTTCTTCTATGCACAGCGCAATAATTTAACTATTGTGTTGCAATTGCACTGAAACAGTTTTTGATACATTGCAATGCAACAGCATATGTGATTTGTTTTGTCTTCAATGCGCAAAGGAAAGAGTTAGTTCTTGTATGTATGGATAACTTACTGCAGTGCACATGTTCTGTGTTAAATCTCAATGCATAAAGAATAAGTTAGATTTTGTATAAAATGCTAAGAAACAGTGCATAACGTTCTTGTTGCAATGCAACAGAACATGTTATATTAATTTCTTTGCACAGTTAACTATTGTGTACAATGCACTGAAACAGTTCTTGATGCAATGCAATGCAACAGCATATGTAATTTGTTTTCTCTTCAACGCAGAAAGGAAAGAGTTCTTTATTGTATGGAAAGTAGTGCAACAAGCACCTGTCATGTTATCTCTTCACTGCAAAACGGAATAACTTACTGCAATGCAATGCACGTTATGTGTTATAATCTCATTGTATAACGGATGAGTCAATTCATTCATCACAACAGCACACATGTTATGTTTTATGCGTTTTAAGTTTTTTATATTAATTTCTTCTTATGCACAGCGTAATAAGTAAACTTTTGTATGCAATGCACTGAAACAGTTCAATGCAATGCGACAGCATTTGTGATTTGTTTTCAATGTACAAAGGAAAGAGTCAGTTAGTTCTTGTATGCAATGCTGTACATCTCTTCAATGCATAAGGAATGAGTTTGTTTTTGTATACCATGTAAGTATACACTGTAAAACAGTGCATGACTTACATATTAGTTATTGTATGCATTGCATATGTTTATATTAATTTTTTTCAATGCACAGCGCAATAAGTTTATTGTACGCAATGCAACAGTTAGTTCTTGATGCATTGCACTGCAGCAGCATATGTGATTTGTTTTCTCTTCAATGCGCAAAGAAAGAGTTAGTTCTTGTATGCAACGCAGTGCAGTGCAACAAGCGTGTAATCTCTTCCCTGCAAAACGGAATATTTTACTGCAATGCAATGCACGTTATTTGTTTATATCTCAGTGCATAACGGATGAGATCATTCATCACAACACCACATATGTTATGTGTTATACCTCAATGCACTGAAACAGTTCTTGATGCAATGCAAATGCAACGGGTCCAGGTATCGTTCGTTCATTTGTTTTTGGTTTCACATAGGAAAACGAAAAAAACGAGAAAACAACTCCTTTTTTCGTTTTTTCGTTTTTTAGAAAAACTAAAAAACGAAATTATGACTTGATTTTTGGTTTTCCCGTTCTTGCACAGAAATCAGAAAAACCACTTGATATTCTGATTACGGACCCTTCGTTCATTTGTTTTTGGTTTCACATAGGAAAACGAAAAAAACGAGAAAACAACTCCTTTTTTCGTTTTTTTAGAAAAACGAAAAAACGAAATTATGACTTGAGTTTTGGTTTTCCCGTTCTTGCACGGAAATCAGAAAAACCACTTGATATTCCGATTGGGTCCTGTGGGTGGTGCTAAATCTGATTGGTCATTGTTTTTCAAAATATGAGTTTTCCCAACACTGTATTTTTTAGCCTGTAAAATTAAGTCTATATGCATGCTATTTGTCACCCAATTATTTGGCTTCACTGACTGAAAAAAATCTATTGAAATATCCTAAATGTAAACATGTTCACGCATTGACAGTTGTCATACAAATTTAAGTAATACATTTATTCTTTATTTTAGATGTTTTTATTAACTTAAATTCTTATGAATAATATATTTTTTATAATGTCTATTTGTTATTTAAGGCCTGTATGCACATATCGGATTTAGGGGGCAGGACTTAGGGGGCTGGGGGCTTGAGTTTATGTTTGGGCCCTACTTATGCTACAAACATCATAGATGTATGATGTATGGAGAAGCAAAATTACACAAAAATTTAAATATGCTTTGAGGTTCCTAAAACAAGTAATATGCAACATGCCTTTAGTCAAAGTATAACGGTAGGCTAATCGTCATTATAATACAATATAATGCAGGATGTGCTCACTCGGTTGAGAGAAGATCAAAACCAAGAGAAAGAGAAAACTGTATTTTTAAATGCATTGTTATAGCTATCTGTCCTCTTATGTCAGATTCTTAAATTTAGTCAACAAATTCACGGTTGTTGTAGGCCTATTTTTAAAACGCAAAGTTGAACACCATTTTAAATTGAACTAGGCTACACCGAATGCTGCGCAAAAAAATAAATAGCCTGTCGACGATTTTTCAGATCTTTATGACTTTTTGGCCCTTTATTAAACATTTAAAATATTCACAAATTATTATGGAAAAAAAAAAATAAGATTTTACTGGTGTTCTAAGGCCAAATTATAACCTGGAAATGATATTTTTCCCGCAGTGCTGAATGAGAAGAGCCATAGGCTATATGTCTCTGGAACCACAGCCTACAGAAAGGGGATTTATAGTTATAGGCTAATGATAATAAATGTGTCTGAAAAAATAACGAGGCATTTTAATTTAATTGTTTATTAATAAACTATTGTTTTCTAAATCAGGGTCGGCTAAAAACATATCTCCATCTCCGCTGTTAAGCGGATGTGCCTTTAGAGAAAAATATGGATTACATAATCAGAAGGTATTAGATTTCGATTCGAATTTGTTCGTTTTAAAGTGGACATTTCAAGCTTTAGCCTACATAGGCTATTTTGTTTCAGTTCTCGCGCTTCAGTTCACGGAGATGAAACCGCGCCTGATTATTTTATTTTATAAAAGCACAACGTTTTCTTGTTGAGTTTACACAAATAAAAGTAGTTGCAAATAATGTATCATTATTTTCTTTATGACCAGAAATGATAGAGTATTTTAAGTTTTTTCCACTGTTGATAGGAAAACGAAAGTGTTCGCGTCCGCGCCTCCCTGCCATGCAGTGCGCACTCCACACTCCACACAAACCCTTGAATATGCGTCAAAATCTTGTGTTTATTTGTGATAATCTTAGCCCTGTATCATTATTTTCTAACCTGTATTATGAATGACATTTGACGAATTGCTTTGTTCATTTTTTGGATAAAAGCGTCTTCTAATATGTAGCCCAATAAATGTTGATGATGATAATTATTATTATTATATTCGTATACGGACCCCAAACACACCGCGTCTTCTAAGTCAGGTGACTGTAAATGCGCAAAAACTTTCCATTGCAGTTTTGCGAAATATTCCTTTTTCGAATTGCCTAAAAAACACCTATTGCGAAAACTTTTTTTGCGATAATGTTCAGAGAACATCAATTCACCGGGGCCTCCCCATTTGAATAAAAGACATGATATTAATATTATTAATAATTATAATAATAATAACAATAATAAGGAGAAGAAGAAGAAGAAGAAGAAGAAAAACAATGACACTGTGTTAAAAATAAATAGTTGCAACCATAAAGGATTTGAAAAAGATTATTTTGAAGTCCTAATACGATCTCTCTCATTTTAATAAAAATCAATAATATGGTTGATGGTAAATTTGTAGGCTACGTCACATTGCTTTACAGAGAATTATCATTTTCTATAAATCTGTTCACTAAATTATGTGCTCTCGAGAGTTTTCAGCGCTCTCTCCACTGCCATCACAATAGGAATAGGCATACACCAAAATGAAAAAAAAAAAAAAAAAAAACATTTAGGCCTAACGAGTTCTGTTTTATTTATTTAGCTATAACACGAGCCTATGATATGCGAGTTATCGCACCAGCAAGAGTGTGACATTTATACAACAGTTCAATAAAGTTACTCAGTAACTTTTATAGATTCAAGTAGGCTACCCAGAGTCGTTTGCTAGGTTAAATGAGTTAGGATTTTTGAACGACTAGTTTGAATAAAGGATTCAACTCTCTCATTAAGTTAGAGGCTTACCGCCACCTACTGGCGGTTTTAGTTTCATAGTTAAAAAAGTAGACGTTTCATTTTTTTTTTTCAATCATTTCATATTTCTACATTAAATTTTTAACATTAAAAACATTAATCTCTTAACATAATTTATGCAATTATAATTTGCTGTGTAAATCCACATGCCATGTCTAAACAGCCTGTGTCAATCCAAAAATTGATTTTATTGATACCGACTTCCTTTTATTTGGTCATAATAGCCATACACCGTGTCTTTGCATTCTGATTGAATTTGTTGACTAAATTTAAGAATCTGACATAAGAGGATAGATAGCTTTAACAATGAATTTAAAAATACAGTTTTCTCTTTCTCTTGGTTTTGATCTTCTCCCAACCGAGTGAGCACATCCTGCATTATGTTGTATTATAATGACGATGTAATAGGCCTATTAGCCTACCGCTATAGTTTGACTAAAGGCATATTGCATATTACTTGTTCTAGGAACCTCAAAGCATATTTAAATTTTTGTGTAATTTGTGCTACTCCATACATCATACATCTATGATGTTTGTAGCGTAAGTATGGCCCAAGGGCCTTAAATAACAAATTATAAAAATATATTATTCATAAGAATATAATTTTTAATCAGGGTAGGTCCGTGTACGTTTTGATAGTTTGTTTTCCAATTTGAAATGAAATACGCAGAAACGAGAAAACGGTCGTTTCCCGTTTTTTCGTTTGTTTAAAAAAACGGGAAAACGAGATTTTGACTCGATTTTCGTTTTTTCGGGTCACGGATAGAAAACGGAAACACGACTTCAAAACTCGTTTTCCACATGTGGGCGGTCATTACACGCCCCTTTCAGCCGATTGGTCAATCAAATCTGAGCCAGTGACGTCATCTTCAGTTCGTTCAACAAAATAATAGTCCTCTGCCGCTATATCAGTAGATGTCATAAATCGGCTTTCTTCTGTGCAACCTATAACGCGTATTTCACAGAAATATGTTTGCACAGATAAAAAAAAAAAAAAAAAAAAAAAAAAAAAAGCTTTAAAAAACTACATAATTAAGTCTGTTTTTAAGCTGTCATTGTGTTTTTAAAATGTAAAATGTAAATGCCTCAACATCTGTTACCAAGCACATGACATCCTTTGGGCTAATACCACCGATCAATAGGCTATAGCTACATAGACTATTCTCTATAGATCAGTGGCTGCACTCATTTTTTTTTTTCTTATTTTAATGTTTTGTTTACATTTTATACATTTAAGTTCAATCATTTAGCAGACGCATTAGACTATGCAGTCATATTAGAAAATAGGCTATCCACTAGGTGGCAACACCTAATAACGGTATCACCATCGGGGGGCTTTTTAGTTTTCCTTAGCTTATAAATGGTCATACAGATTTTATCTCTTAAATTAAACACTTTTATGAACACAGTGAACATTATTATATGTCACAGTTTACTTGCTATCCTCACTTTTTCTGTCTTTTTCTGTCTTTTCTGCCATCTCTCTATAGCACCGCTTTGATGAATATTTACATCGATAGGCTACTGATTTGCACTTTTTAATTCGCTGCCCAGTGCCTTGAGCAGCTTCGCTAGATTTTAATAGTTGGTCACTTCAATAAAACAGGCATTGTGCCAACATTGTAGAATGGGGGTAATTGTGTGCAGCTGCAAAGTAAATTAATATTTCATGAGAAAGAGATAAAATGTAGAATAAACGCGTTAAGAAGCCGTACAGCTGTAGAGCGAGGGACTTTTATTCTGTTGATCTGAACCGATGAACAACTGATGACGACATGGTTTGACGTCTGGTTGACCAATCAGCGGAAAGAGGCGTTTCATTCCCGCCCACATGTAGAGATCGAATATTCAAACTGCTTATTTATTTCCAACCCCAGAACGAAAAAAGAAAAATCAAGCCAATTTTTTGTTTTTTCGTTTTCATTTAAAAAAAATGAAAAATGGAAAAAAGTGTGGTTTTCTCATTTTTCTGATTTCAATATTAAATCAAAACATGAATGAACGGAAGATACCCTGATTAATTTTATAAAAACATCTAAAACTTTAAAAATTAATCTAAAATTAATTTTACAAGCTAAAAAATGGGAAAACTCTTATTTTGAAAAACAATAACCAATCAGATTTAGCACCACCCACAGGACCCAATCAAATCAGGGTATCTTCCGTTCATTCATGTTTTGATTTGATATTGAAATCAGAAAAATGAGAAAACCGCACCTTTTTTAAAATGAAAACGAAAAAACAAAAAACTGACTTGATTTTTCTTTTTTCGTTCTGGGGTTGGAAACAAATAAGCAGTTTGAATATTCGATCTCTACATGTGAGCGGGAATGAAACGCCTCTTTCCGCTGATTGGTCAAGGAGACGTCAAACCATGTCGTCATCAGTTGTTCATCGGTTCCGCTCAACAGAATAAAAGTCCCTCGCTCTACAGCTGTACAGATTCTTAACGCGTTTATTCTACATTTAATCTCTTTCTAGTGAATTCTAGCCAGACTAGTGAATGGCTTGACACAAATCGTTCTGATGAAGAGTCAGGGCTTAATTCTGTATAGACATTAATTCATCACGTGAAATATTAGTTTATCTCATAAATATTAATTTACTTTGCAGCTGCACACTACCCCCAGGCAGCCTACAACTTCGATACATTGAGTGTAAAAATGTCTTTTGTTTTACACAACATGGGATGAATTTGAAATGATAGATAGGCTATGAATATATATATATATATATATATATATATATATATATATATATATATATATATATATATATATATATATATATATATGTGTGTGTATGTATGTATGTGTGTGTGTATTTTACAGTCACAGCATAACTATTAGGCCTATTTTGAGTTTTGTTTTCATAGAGAAGTGTAGGACATGTCAAATATTCAGTTAATCCTTCTGTTTCATAATACATGTATAGGCAACATGCTATTTTTTCCTTTTCTTAAAGTTATAACTTTTGTTTAAGGCAATATTCTGAGTTTATTTCATTAATATTGAGTATTAATGACCTGACTACAACGTAGCCCAGGAGACAATGGGCCTACAGATCCAGTTTTGGCTGCATCTATAATTCAGATTTTTAATCTCCGTATCCGCTTACATATATTTATATATAATCTATTTTTAATCTCTATAATAAAATGTATAATTCAGATTTTGATCTCCATATCCATTTACATATATTATATATATCTTCCAAGGGTTTTTTTCCCTCCTAGGACTTTTTTCCCAGTGTTAGCACGCTGGGTTTTTCTCCTAGGGGTTTTTTTCCACCCCTGGGAGTCAGCCGACATTGGCTTAATGTAGCACCATCTTGTATATGTTACATATTACCACGCTTGCTTGTACAGCTTATTTTTAACCACTTCTCTTTTTTCTGTGCTTCTAATATGTAAAGCTGCTTTGAAACAATTACCAATTGTAAAAAGCGCTATATAAATAAATTTGACATGACTTGACTTGACTAATGAATGTCAGACAAAATGGTGTTTTATTTTCTCTGCCAACTAAACTTCCAATGCATATCAGAAATGTTGTGTGACTGACTCGTAGCGCACAGAGCAGTGTTTCATTCCTGAATGAATCAGAGTCTTTGAACAAATCAGTTGACTGAGTGATTCAATGGCCCAAAAGATTATAGAGATCCAATTGATATATATTCTTGAATGAATCAGCGTTTTGAACGAATCGCTTAAATAAATGACTCAATGATTAAGCACAATGACTTGCTGACACCTACTGGCGACATTAATTTCATAATCCAGTTATCGTTTAATTTTGTCATTTAAAATTTTCTGTATTCAAAATGATGTTTAAAACATTAATATGATTACATTATGCAATTGTAATTCCTACACATATACTGCCCTCTCTGAGCAATCTAACTCATAAATCTAAAAGCAACTTCAGATGGTGCTTCTTTGCTACCTCTGCAAGCCTTTGTTTGATACTGATTTAATTGGTAACAACCTATAGCATCATTTTATTGTAATTTAAATTACTAAATTTAAGAACTTAACATTAAAGAAAGCATACATGTTTAATAAGATTAGGAAAAATCCTAAAATCTCCTGAAAATCAATTAATCAACTGTTACAGTTAATTACAGTTAATTTCTGACACAGACAGATAGCAATAAATAGGCTATAAAAATACTCTTTGTCTTATTATTGTTAGTGTTATTTCAGGGTTTCGATATATATCCTAATATTGATAAAGTATAATTGATATCTTCTTAAGAGAGCACTATAACGGTTATTTTTAACACTGTTTTAACATTTTTCCCTTTATTTATTTATTTTAAAATGTGTGATAGCCTATTTCGAATTGGCATAAACGAGTTCACCTCCGTCAAATCATCCAATTCGCATTTTAAGTCCATCTCTCTATAGCACCGCTTTGATGAACTAATAACATGTAATATATTTCATATCTGTCATATTTCAAATTCATCCCATGTCCAAAACTCAGGGTGTTGTCTAAAACAAAAGTTATGACTGCTGCATATTTACATCGATAGGCTACTGATTTGCACTTTTTTAATTCAGTGTATAGCCTACCTATACATTCGCTGGCCAGTGCGTTGAGCAGCTTCGCTAGATTTTTATATTTGGTCACTTCAATAAAACAGGCATTGTGCCAACGTTGTAGAATGGGGGTAATTGTGTGCAGCTGCAAAGTAAATTAATATTTCGTGAGAAAGACATAAAATGTAGAATAAATGCGTTAAGAATCCGTACAGCTGTAGAGCGAGGGACTTTTATTCTGTTGAGCTGAACCGATGAACAACTGATGACGACATGGTTTGACATCTGGTTGACCAATCAGCGGAAAGAGGCGTTTCATTCCCGCCCACATGTAGAGATCGAATATTCAAACTGCTTATTTGTTTCCTACCCCAGAACGAAAAAAGAAAAATCAAGCCAATTTTTTGTTTTTTCGTTTTCATTTTGTAAATGAAAAACGAAAAAAGTGTGGTTTTCTAATTTTTCTGATTTCAATATCAAATCAAAACATGAATGAACGGAAGATACCCTGATTCTGATTATACCCTGATTGTCCGTGTACTTTTGCGTCCATTCGTTTTTCCTTTTTTAAACCAGAAATGAAATATGGAAAAATGCGGTTTCTTTGTTTTTTATTTTAACATTGATGAATATAATTAGCAGATACAAGCCAATTTTCTTTATGCAAGATAAATATTTTATTAAAAATAACATTAATGATATACAAGTTGTTATTTAATATGTAAAAATGCTAAATTTAATTTCCAGTGTTTTGCGTCATACACACAGACGCTAAAGCGCCCTCTAGTGCATTTTCCTCTGGCGTCAATAGAATGACTCACTTCAAGAGCTAGCCTAAATTACATTGATTGATTTTCATTCATTAAATTACTATTATTATTTGTACATTTATATTTCAAACTAAACATTACATTTCTAAACCTTATAGCCTCTTGTTTAGCGCTCTAACATGGTCGAGTTCCCGCTTGTGGTCTCAATCCCGTCATTTTGCTTTTTACTCTGTTTTATGCGAATAAAGGCCAAAACGATCTAAATTACTGACTTTTTTGTCTGGCTCTGTTAGGGGTTTTACATAGTTTTATATTGAGAAATTGTTTGGGATTAGGAGTCACTTTATAGCTATGCTATGCTGTTCAAATTGAAAATATTTGTTATGATGACAAAATTATACCCGAATAAATATTTCTCATTTCTTATTGAAAGCAATGCGTTACGGTTGTGTCGCTGGACATTACGCTTTACGTGGCTTAATCCTACTAAAACAACAACCAGGGAGAAACTACATTTTCTCACACATTTTCATGTCATCACTAGCATCTGCTATAACTGCAACGTAAACAAAATGGAAGGACAATATAAAGTTATGCGTTTATAACTATTTTCTACAAGTGGAAAACGCTGAAACGTTGAAAGCACGTTGCCTTCGGCCTGACCTGCTTGTCTGCACATCTTTATTAGTAATTTAATATCAGTGTCTTAATGCATTAGCGTTTTCTTCATAACTGTGTTTTATTTTCTAGGAAAATGCTTAACGTGTTATTAATTGTGTTCATAGTGGGCTGCTTATAAGGTGTAGTGAATTTGCTCCTCCAATATCACCATTAAGCCACATTAATATTTTTCACGTTAAGCACTTAGAATGTCCCGCTTCGCTGGACGCGTTTGCTGCCAGTATCTCTTGAACATGCGGCAGTATCGGACCCCTCGTGAGTGAGAACGGGGTGGAAATCAAGTCAAGATAGGGTGACCACCCGTCTCGCATTTTGCGGGACAGTCCCGAATTTGGGAGCTTTGTCCCGCTTCCCGCAAGACTTAAGTAGAGTCTCGCATTTCATTTATGTCTGTATTTTTTTTTCATCCCTGAAATTACAATACCACAGTAAGAAATATAATAAAAACTAGGAACATTTAAAAATTTATTTGCGCAGCCGTCATATTCTAGCTGTGAAAATAACCAACGCAATCACAGAGAGAGGTTTTCCCCTCTGATGACAACTGAATGGACAGCGCAAAGAGCAGGCCTCATCAAAGTCTGTAAACACAACTACACTAGCAAGGATTTCATCTTACATACTGGATAAGAACCTCAAGACCTGCTTAAAGCTGCCCAAATCGATTAAAGCATGTAATCATCCATCCTGATGTTAAATATTTCCAACGCACGGCGACGATCAAGCGCCATACACGGAAATGGTTGAGCACCTACAGAAAAACGAGATATTATCCATTTGTTTTAACCAATACAAAATTGCGAAATTCAGACACGACTTTCTTCACACGTTAATAGTTCATTTAATCCGGGTTTACTGGCGTTATTATAATGAAAAATATCGAGAGCGCATTATTGTATCACGAGAGCGCATTAAATACGCGAGCAGGAATCTCTCCGCTCACAGGCGGATTCACTTGCACAAAACTGGACGCGCGCGCGCTATCGCTCAGATATTACATCTGCGCGCTCAAACTTTGTCCTCCTGCATGCAGCCGTGAATCTATCTTCTCTCCAGGATTTAATGTTGCCATAGGCGCAACATTATAAGCACCTACCGGCAGAAACATTAATCGGCGCATATGCCAAGTTTGCCAACAAATGTAAATCAATATTTACATAGCGTAATAGTTGTAAATGTATCTGTCTCATGTGTCTCGCAAAATCACATCTACTGTCCTACAGATCAATAGCCAGGTGGTCACCCTAAGTCATGTATTATCATGTTTCAGAGACATGGCTCTCGAAAGTGTGGGGGAAACAACAATTTTACAAAAGAAAACTTGTAAATTGACATTTCTTCGACTTTAATCTGTCCTTTTTTAATTTTGGTTTATAAAGATGCAAAACGTAATAAACAAAAATCTGAAAATAAGTCAATATTTATTTTGTGCATATGAAATTTGTGTATTCGGTTTTAATTTAAATTTTGGTATTCACCATAGCATTTAAAAATACAACAACCGTTCGTTTTTTGTTTTTCTTGACGTGGTTAAAAAACGAAAAAGGAATGGACGCAAAAGTACACGGACCACGAACGATACCTGGTTTACCAATCGGTTTATGGCTTTGATATTTTATTCGCACACGTGAAATCACTCATCACCAAATGAAAGCCAATGAATGCCTGATTATTTCAGGGGTCTTGTTGCAAGTCCATTATTATTATTTTTTTTATTTCTGTGTTATTTTTGGTATATTTTCACACCTAAAAAAAGCATTGTTCAATACTGAAGCCACATTTTCAAAACTCTTCGTACAGTCTGCATTGCCAAGATGAATCTTAGCCAAACAGTTAATCCGGCCTCCAAAATTCACCCAGACCAACAAAAACACTTCATATATGTCTCAAAATAAGCTCGTTCCACCAACACTGGCGATAATTCTCATTTAGAAAACATACATGCCATTCATAAGTCAAGTCAAGTCACCTTTATTTATATAGCGCTTTTTACAATGTAGATTGTGTCAAAGCAGCTTTACATTGATAGCTGGTAGATCTTTTTAATGATGTATAGTTTGTCAAGGTAATAAAGGAGTCCAGACATTGGAAAAATATCAGTTCACATGCGTTTTATATTTAATATGAGGGAAATAGACATGCATGCATGCGTGACACAAAAAATCTTTAACTTTTAGGTAGCAAAATATTTTTGAGTAATTCTGTCAATTACACTAAGGTTATTACATTGTCTGCTATATATTTGCTTCTTATTTATTAAATACGGGCAATTGATTGATAAAACATTGATCAAAATTAAGATACAATTTATACAAAACGAATATCTTTTAAAAAGAGTTTTCTATAAAACAAAACTTAATGAAGTCGTCAAAATAATGTTTTACCAAAAACAGCGCCGTTGCTAGGAGGGCGCCAGCGCCTCTGCCTTTCAGCGCCGATGCCTCGCGAGTGGATGATAGCCCTGAAGACGCCTAGCAATGATATACCTTTAGTGGTAGTATACCTTTAATTAAGTTATACCATAACAGTCTTCTTAGCGCGCCAAGAGACAATGTTATCGGGAAACGCAGCCCAGGTATGATGCGTTTCATGCGTAATGGAGATTCCAAAGCGCTCTTCTTTGGTCAGAACCATGGAGAGCGATCGCGGATAGGTCTGTTATATGCACCGAAACTTTTAACAATGCAACAAAATATTTAGAGCATCAAGCTATTAAAATCTATATTATGTATACGCACAGACAATATAACAGTAGGCTATTAGTCAATATTTTTTATTAGGTTAAGCAGTGATTGGATAACGTTTTTTTTTTAATTTAACATTTTACATTTAAGGCCCACCCACAATTGGTCTGGCCCATCCAAAACTGGAATCCTGGCGCCGTGCCTGGGCCACACTGAGCTGTGCATAACGCCCACAGACGTGAAGTGAATGAGACAGAGGCTGTCCTGTACTCTCTGAAATGGTTAACTCTGTGGCGATGCATGTGCAATACAGATTTAATTAATCATAAAGTCAATCCCGCCCCTCCTCTCACAATATAGTTCCCACGTTCCCGGTGTTACAATATATTCGGTTCCTGAAATATTCTGTTCCACTGGGTGGCGCTTACGCGAATATTCATGATATCCTCCTATTGTGGGCGTGTCCTTGAGACAACGCGCAAGCGAATGAAACTGAAAGTAGTACACGCTCCTCAAATCGCATCGGTTTAATGGATCATTTCAAAAAGGTAATAAAATATCCAATGTTAGTCAACAGTTCACATGTTCAAAACAATGCATAGTAGTATGATAAATCGTCTGAGCTAATTGAGTACAAGACAGGCATTCAGATAAACAGTTAATGTAAGGATACAGCAGAGCAATTAACATTAGCGAATAACCTTGTTTTACACTGATGTGTTTTCTGTTTAGCTTTTTTATTTATTTGAGGATTTAGAAAGTTTTTGAATAGTTTGATTAGTCTGCTTCCTTCGTTGTCATTACTACAGTACTGCATAGTGTTGACAACTTGAAGCAAAACTCTACAAATGTATCTGTGTCCTAATAAAAATAAGCGACTGGTGTGAATATTCGATGTCAACCTTAATTTCTTGATTATTATTAAATCAATATTGGTGCACATTGAGTTTTTCACTTTCAACTGTTTTTCCAGCAAATTTCTTAACATGTAAATATTTGTACAAACAAAATGATTCAACAACTGAGACATAAACTGAACAAATTTCACAGATGTTTGATGAACGTCTGAAAGTCTGGTGTGGCACCAGCTGCTTTACAGAGCATCTCATCCTCATGGACAGCACCAGATTTGCAGCTCTTGCTGTGAGATGTTACTCCACTCTTCCACCAAGGCAATTAACGTTTTCAAACATGTCTGGGGGGACTTATGGTTGCATGTGGTTTGGCACTGGAAGGACAATCAGCTGTCCTTCTGTCTCCCTGTAGCACCGTCTCAGGCATCTTACATTACAGACATTGCAGTTTATTGCTCTGTTCTCATCTGCAGTCCTCTTGTCTCCTGCAGCAGGACTAAGGCACGTTCACACAGGTGATCAGAGACCCTGGGCATCTTTATTCTGGTGTTTTTCAGAGTCAGTAGAAAGGTCTCTTTAGTGTCCTAAGTTATTGTAACTGACCTTGATTGTGTATGTGCAATAATTGAAAAACATGAGAAACATTGTTAAAACATTTTCTAAAGATCTGTAAAGCTTATTTGGAATGCACAAAATTATCTTTAAAATATTATCCTGAAAATTGACTTTTCTTTATTATTATTATTATTACTTTTTTTTAAACAACAAATCCAGTTAGCCAATATAAATAATACATTAAATGTTATAACAAGTACAGAAGTAATTACTCTATGAATGTAACTCAAATTGAAAAGACATTTTAAAAATTCAAAACAATGTATGAAAAGAAGCAATGCTAAATGTGAGGTTCTGAGGTGAATATTAAAACAGGGCCTTGGCACTCGGGAACAGCCTTCATTATGTCCAGATCACACACTCATTATGTCCAGATCACACACCAGAGCTCTCCAAGACTTCAGCTCTCACATCCAGTCTGAAACAGACAGCGACTTTACAAGATGATGAGTGTAATGTGGAAAATCACAAAACCAAAACAAAACCATATTATGACATTGGTGATACTAACAAGTATAACGTCATCTTGTAAAGTAGCTGTCTATTTTTTCTGTGCATTTGTGCTGTATTACCTCACAGAATAAATTATATGATTATTATCAGAATTATTTTATTTGACTGCTTTTGAAATTGTTTTAAATCAGGTACAGAAGGTTGTTTGAGTAAGTGTTATGTTTGACACATTTCAGGGTTTTGTGCTGCAATACCCTGCCTTGTCAAACTTTAAATAAAACGAAACTAAACTATCATTTCCTATCATAATTATAATATTTTAAACAAAAATAACATTCTTTAAGTAGCTGCTGGCATGAAGACTGCCATCAAAACAAAGCTCCAAAGATTTATATTCCAAAGGAATATTTGATTACCTTTTCGAAATAATCCATTAAACCGATGCGATTTGAGGAGCGTGTACTAATATTTTCAGTTCCATTCGCTTGCGCGTTGTCTCAAGGACACGCCCACAATAGAAGGATATCATGAATATTCGCGTAAGCGCCACCCAGTGGAACAGAATATTTCAGGAACTGAATATATTGTAACACCGGCCCAAGCCTTTATTGGGCCCTAAGCAGAATTTTATTTTGGGGGCCCCTTGTTAGAATAACTTAAGATAAACAGTATCTTATTATATAAAAAATAAATGTAAATTTACAAAACGCACAATATTAAATTGCATACGTAAATAAAAAGACATAAAATGAACAGATCAGATGGATCTGTAACAAGATAACAATAATAAATGTATTAACATTAAAGGAATAGTTCACCCAAAAATTAAAATTCTGTCATTTACTCGCTCTCAAACCTGAATGAGTTTCTTTATTCTGTTGAACATAAAAGTTATTTTGAAGAATGTGGGTAACTAAACAGTTGCTGGTCCCCACTGACTTCTATAGTGTATTGTTTCTATTAAGTCAATGGGGACCAATAACTGTTTGGTTACCCACATTCTTCAAAATGTTCAGCAGAAGAAAGAAGTTAATATAGGTTTGGAACAACATGAGAAAGAGTGAATAATGACAGAATTTTTCATTTTTTGGGTGAACTATCCCTTTAAGGACAAGCGGCAGCATGTTTAATATTAAGCTGCTGTCACTTTAAGACCTGCACGCATCTAACAAAAAGACACACATTCATTTTTTTCTCAAATGATTACTTTTACTTTAGACATAACCAACGATGTTTATGTAAACCTAGTGAGTATTTGACAATATTAGCGCAATCAGATGTAATTGGGCGCTGTTTGACAGGCTTTTAGTATGCATGCGCTTCAAGTTTCTGGTCTCAGAAAAAGCGCATGTCAGAACAGCATATGAATGAAATGTTTAACCGGCAAGGCTTTAAAGCACATGCAAATAATGAACTTTTGTGATTGTGAACAAGTGCAGTGTCCAGTGAGTGTAACTCTATTGCTGCGTTATCATGTGATGTAGGGCTGTATTGGAAAAAACTGACATTGCGATTTTTGTTTTTCTGCAATATATGCTGCGATATGAAATAAATTTAACAGATTACTTGAATAGCTCTATTTGGAAAGAATAATTCTAGAACGATTGGGGTGATTTAAATGAAATAAATGAGTGTTTTATATTTTTCAGGTAAGTATTCAGGTCCAGAAAATGAATAATCAAATGTAAAATAACACTGCATAGTATTCACTGTATAAATTGAATATAATTATTCTGTTAAAGCAAATTTTCTCTTTGTATTTTGTTGTTTGTTAACATTCATGAAACAGAAAGCAGCAAGCCTGCTGTGACTTTAAGACCGAATGCGCGGATCGTTTATAATGATACACATCCGTTTTCTTTGTTTGCATTACCTAAGCCATAAGAAACTGTGTTTACAAGGACATTTTGACATAATTCTGCGTGTATATGTCCGTTCAAACACAAATACAGCTAGGGAAAAAATTAAGAGACCACTTAACATTGAATTCTGAAATTGGAGTGGTCTCTTAATTTTTTCCCTAGCTGTATTTGACTGACTACTGTGTTTTCAACTCATACCTGCAGCTGGAGGGCGCTCTGTGCACACTAGTCCACAAATGCTTCACGGAAGAAAAAAACATATCATGTGACCTCCCAGGAAATAATACAGTGATCGCTGAAAACATCAATATATATGCAAATTGACACTTTTTAAAAGTAATAAATACACAATTGTGACCATTTGTAGTTTATCTTTGTTCCTTACGACATGTCTGGTATTAATAATAGATAGATTATATTTATAATGCAATGCTAATCGAGATAGCTTTTCTCATTGTGCAGAATAGCATACAATGATATATTTTCTGTCTGATTTTTTATCCGAAGCCACATCACATCAAAGAAGGTTATTTAAAACACTCGACTTGTAAGTTTGGAGCAAAAACATGGTTTTAATCTTATAAATTGTCGTGTTTTGTTGGTGTGCTAAGCTAACATGCTAGCGAGCCCAGAGATGCACCTGTTCTGAGCTAATGCAAATAAATAATTTTGAATTGTACAGCTCACTGTTTTTTTTTTTTTCTTCCTTTTTTTCAAGAAGGGCATTAGATACAGTTTCAAAGAAGGTGAAGTGAGAAGTTTGGTAAAAGAAATGAGGGATTAAATCTTGAATAGTAATTATAATAGGGACAAAAGAAAAGAATAATTTGAGCCATAAGCAGGCCGGAGAGGTGTGAATGTATTCAGGGGAGACTGAAACTGAATGGGGCAGTTACCACCACATAACAAACGAGACAATACACTTGAATAGATGCTTAGATGACGACAATAAACATCAGTTAGCACTTTAGAGTCTTTTCAAAATAAAGTCTTATGACATGGTCTTGAAAAACATTTAATAAAACTCAGAGTTTTAGACTTATCATCTTCAGATTTGAAATGTAACATGGTCAGACATGTGGCTTGTGACATGTGGCTGCAGTGCATTTCTAGATTGCTAAAAGGCCAACTTCACTTTAATTTCCATAAAGATATTTCATAAAAATTAATTTCTAGAAAGCTATTAAAGCTATAAAGCTATTTTTAACTATTTTCTTCATTGTGACAATAATTAATTATGACTTTACAATAAACTGTAATGTGTCTGCTTTCAAATGAGACCTTACTTATGCTTTTAGTGCAAAGGGTTCATGAACTGTATCTGTTTTAGTTTGGGTATGTCATTTCTTGGGATTTTTCAAAAGCGGGGGTGCTGGCTAACAGGTTAATGGATAAACAGATGTTTCAATATATTGGTATTAAATGCATTTTCTGAGAATTTATATTTCAAGTTTTTACTGCAAATGTCAAAAATGCGCGCTCTTTGGTCCATCAGTGCTTGAGTCACTGATCACATTAGAATAAAATATCTCATAATAGATTAAAAAAATGACTGATTTATGAATGTATATGCATAGTTCTCATCAGTCGGAAATACAGATAAACGCTTTCATTTGTTGTATTTTTGATCCTGAAAGAAAACAGAACAACAAAAGAGCGAATCATAGGCCGACATGGAGTCTGTATGTGTTATGCTTCTTACGAAGACTTTGAAATGTAGGCTTACATCAAACACATTTTAATTCAGATTCTGTATTTATATATATATATATATAAACGGAAAACAAAAACAACGAAAAAAACAGCTGGCTGACCCCTAGAGCCACCCCCGCCCCCCCTTGTTCCAATGTCTATGGGTACGTTATTTATTCATAACACACTGACCTAAAAAAAACACTAACAACAGGGAGCATTACATAAATAATGAACTTTGATCTTTAAAATATGAATGATTTTTTTTTACATAAATCAGTATTTCATTACTGATTAGATAAGAATAAGATCTTTTCTTTTTACTGACTGCACAAAGAATGAGAAATACAGCAATTTCGTTTTTTTTTTTTTTTTGCTATATCTTTACATATTGTTAACGTGTTCGTTTGCCCGTATAATCTTTAGGGTATTAGGTTAGCTAATTTGGCTTGCTGTCCACTGAGGAGAGGCTCGATGAAGCAGCTTCAACTCGAGCTCTGATATACCCCCCCAGTGAATAAATATAGGATATGATTACATAGGGCAAGGTACCTGAGATGAAGGTGGAGTTTGGGGAGGTGGAGGGATGCTGGAACAGCTGAGACTGAAGAGAGGTAAGCAGCTGCTTATATACTCTGGCTGTTGATTGGAAGATTAGATGGGCTCGCTCCTCCCTACACTGTTAGACTTTTTATTGTATTTTTGCGGTAACTTACTGGCAGCACTATTGCCAGTAAGTTACTGTAACTGCCCCTTTACAGTAGCTTAACTGTAAATGTGTTTTACAGTATGATGCCCTTACCGCAATTTCATTTTACAGTAAGATGCCCTTACCGCAATTTAATTTTACAGTATGATGCCCTTACCGTAACTTATTTTTACAGTATAATAATATTACAGTAATTTTACTGTAATTTATTTTAGTTTTATTTTACATGTATGCTACAGAATTTAATAAATTCCAGAGTCCATGTATATCAATATATTTTTTATTCACTGTTACAATCAATTTCATCCATTTTATTTATCATGATGCAACATAAAACTAGAGACCTGGATTCATAAATCAAAGCAGAGATTCATGACAATGCGCAATAAAAAGCATGAACAAAACCTCCCAGTTGGTCTTGGCTGGTCTCCATACTGCTAAACAACTGATGGCGGATCTGAAACAAAACAAGAAAATGTGTGAGAAATGGTCATGAGTTTATTTAATCTAAATTTGTTCATGAAGAGACGAGGTAACAACTTGTGCAACAGCAGTATTCCCAGTAGTGTACTGTTTGAATAGTATAGCTTTAAAATCCATTCCTCTAAAACTAAAAAAAAAAATGTAATAAAGGCATCATAAAAATAATAAATCGAGTTGATTATAATCAACTGAGACCACTCAGTTTATTATTTTTAAGATGCCTTTATGACATTTTTTTTTTTTTATCTTTTAAGTTTCAGAGGAATCGATTTGGGATGGATGGAAAGAAACCTCTTAGATTTCATAAAAAATGTGCTCCTCAAAATCAAAATCAAAAATCATGTATGCGCAAAGATATCACATTTAGCTTTAGTCGTATGATTATTCAAGGCTCGACATTAAGGACTGCCCGATGGCCCGGGGGCCAGTTTTAACGACGCATGGGACAGTAGATGGAAAGGTCACTTGCCCAATCGGGCCAGTGCTGTAGGGTGTGCAATATATTATCTATGACATCGTAATTGTTGACTTAACGATGTGAAATTATATTACGTTTAGAAACTTCACTAATTTACTTGCAAAAAATAAAAAGTTGAAATAAAAAACAAAAAAACAAATTCCTGAAGCAATAAGTACAAAAACAAACAAACAAACAAACAAACAGAAAAATATCAACGGTAACAAAAAGGTTAATTAGTTAACATTAGCCTAGTTAACTACATTAGAATGAGAAATGCAGCAATTTTGTTTTTTGCTATATCTTTACATATAGTAATTTACTTGCAAGAAATAAAAAGTTGAAATAAAAAACAAAAACAAAGTCCTGAAGCAATAATTACAAAAACAAACAAACAAACAAACAAACAAACAAACAAAACATCAATGGTAACAAGGTTCATTAGTTAACATTAGTTAACTACATTAGTTAACATAAACTAATAATGAACTGCACTTTTACAGCATTTATTAATCTTTGTTAATGTTAATTTCAACATTTACTAATATGTTATTAAAATCTTGTTAACATTAATGCACCGTGAACGAACATGAACAAACTACGTTAACGAAGATTAGTAAATACAGTAACATATTACTCATGGTTAGTTCATGTTAGTTAATACATTATCTAATGTTTAACTATAATGAACCTTATTGTAAAGTGTTACCACATTAACAACATGTAATGACATATGTGCCAGGAGTCTTTCTGTGTGGAGTTTGTATGTTCTCTCCGTGTCGGCATTGGTTTCCTCTGGGTTTACCCCACAATCCAAACACATACAGGACAGGTGAATTGGAGACTATAACTTTGTCCATAGGTGTGAGTGTGAATATGAATGTGTGCGTGTGTCATCTGTCCAGGGTGTTTTCCTGCCTACAACCAAAGACACTGGGAAAGACTCCAGCCTCCCCACGACCCTACATAGGACAAGTGGTTTGGAAAATGTATGGAATAGATGACTGGATAGATGGATGAATGTACAGTACTGTGAGGGTTATAAATCTCAGCATCTCTTATTTCCCCACCAATGTGTCTTGCTTGATCCATGTTTCCAAACAAAATCATTATGAAGATTTACTAAAAGATGACTGAAAAAATGTACTACTGTAAGAGAGACTAAAAATAGGACACCTGGGTCATCTTTCAGCTGAAATTGTAATTAGTTTTGTTTAGAATAATTATTTAATTTCATTGAAAATATTCTGCTAAGATTTTATATTTCAATAATTCCAGCAGAAATGCATCATTACATCATTAATTACATCACACATCTTTCTGATATGAATGTGCTTTTATCAGTTTTGAAAGCAGTGTGTTAGCATTTGAAAAATGTGCTGCAAATATATAGTGTTTTGCAGATGGTGAAGTATGAATGACAAAAGTGTTCATGGACTCATTGAATGCATTTTGCGTGAAAGCAATGAAAAATGATTCACAGTTTGGTCCACATAGACCTCTGTTTTGCTGAATGTGTGAAGAGTTTTGAAAATGTGGCTTTAGTACTGAACAATGCTTGCTAGCAGTTGAAAAAGATAAGTCTAAGAATGATTTAGTGGGCTATATAACACTTTATTGGTCAATAAATTACTTCTCTTTAAATGTTTTGGTATACCTGTTGATCAAAAATTGCCTTTAACTTACACCAGAAAAAAGGTTTTATTTAGTAACTTTCAAGAGAGTGTACTCATTTTTTGCAGCACAGTATTTTTTATCTCTTTAAGAAAATATTTTTTCCTGAATAATTTTGACATGCTTCTTTGGTAATTGATCAAGCAGACTAGCTGAAACATTATATGTCTAAAGAACCCTAACATGTCTTCTAAGTAAGGAGTAATTGCTGAATTTGTTAAATTTCAGATGGGGTGTACTCATTTATGCTGTGTGTGCACTGTATTGAACATGTATTATCACTTCACTTGAGGTGTTTTCTTTAAATGTATATGCATTGTAATAATATATATTTAATTTGAATTCTTAACTTTGTTCATGGAAATAACATGGACATTGTGCCAGGGTTTAGTGGAAGATTGTTGGAAAACAAACTCATAAATTAAAATAACATGAAATTTTAATGACAGCCACTAGATGGCTGCAGAGTATTACTCACTGTATCATTTGTTCTTTCCACATGAATATTCATCTCTTCATAAGTTTTCATTTAGATTTGTGTTTAGACATTATAAAATCATAACAATAAAAATGCATCTTTGTCAAAGTTTAGCATTTTTTTGTACTGAAGAATCTTTTTTTTTTTTTGCAGTTAGTCACAATATTACAGTCAAACCTGAACATGGCATTATATATGTCTATGTGTATGTATTTGTTCTCCATCGTGGATGTGTTATGGTGTCACCTCTTCATTTCTGTGCTCTGCATTGTAGCCAACAAAATATGTAACAGAGCATATTTTTTTATAATCTCCCATTCAGTTCTATGGGTGACTTTTGGGGGTGGGATGCTTGTGTTTTGGGTGAGCATTCCCTAATGTGAATGTGTTATAGTGTTATCACTATCAAATCAAGTTCAGTTTTGGTTGCATGCATTGTGGTGAAGATAAAATAACATTTTGCCCATTACATTTTCCATTAAATTGACTGACTCAGACATCTGCCTGCAGACACCCAACTGTGCAGAGTCATTTATAGATTTAATAACACTGACATAAGCCAGGGGTGTGCAGTCCTGCTTCTGGAGGGCCAATGACCTGCAGCTTAGCTCCAGCCCATTCCAACACAGTTCAGTTTCAGAAAAAATGTACAAAAGCTGTCACTGGAGTGGTGCCCTTTCAAAAGGTCCATAAAAGAGCTATATTAGTACCTTAATGATTATTATTGTTATACCAAAATGGTATATATTTGTACCCAAATGATAAAAAAATAATTCTAAGAGCGTAGCCTGGATATTTCTAGTAATTCTGAAGACCTCGCTCAGCTGGTTCAGATGTGTTTATAGTAATTGGAGCTAAGCTTTCTCTTGAAAGATGTGTCAGTCCCCAGTTTATTTTGGACCAGCTTGCTCCTCTGAATCACAACCTGTAAGTATGATTAATAATTGAAGAGTATATTTTCTATCGATTGTTCAAAAATCTTTTAGTTTTGTATGTTATGCTGTGTACACCCAGGGCCGCTGCAAGGTCTCCGGCTAACTGGCTAACTCACGTTGTAGTTCTGCTAATCAGCTGACATTGTCCACTATTGTCTAAAAATATGTTGATTAATGTGTTATACCACAATCTAAGTTGACACCACTGAGAAACATCCTGCTCCAGTCATGCTTGCAATTGAGTTTCTTGTTGATTGACTACTTCAGACGAGAATGGATAAGCCTCTGGGTCTGTAATTCAGTTATGGCAATGGGCATTTTGTTTCTGACACGCGCTGTATGCAGTAGACCAATCTCAACAGACTGGGCAATCTGACCAATGAGAGTAGAGTAGGCTCAAGGAAAGGAGGGGTTTAGGGATAGACTGAGTCTTAGAACTGCTTCGAACAAACCACTAAAGAATCTTTCAGAAATTAGGTGATATTAAATGTATATCATAAGAAAACGAAAGTGTTTTTTGACCTTGCATGCATGTTGTAGGAGACTCCCAAAACAATATTAGGAACCTTAAAAATGGCATAAAAGGGGCAATTTAAGTATCTCCAACTAAGCAAGCCAGAGGCTGACAGTGGCAAGGAACTCAAACTTCATCATGCAACAGAAATGGAGAAAAAACCTTGGGAGAAACCAGCTCAGTCGGGGGCCAGTTCTCCTTTGGCAAATGAAGGAACATGGTGTGATTATGATTCAGGCTGCATAAGTCAGAAGTCAGATTGTGGATCGGTAACATTCAAAATATTTCATCCAGTTCCTTCTGCTTGAAGATTGAATTCATTACGCTGGTATGGAGACAAAGCTGGCCATAGGGGTCTGTGCAGAGGACTTCTTGTGGTTCTTGTGGTCTTTGCTGAGGATCTCTGCTGGTGGCTGCCGTGTTGACATTTTAGTTTTTTCTATAGTCTCTGCTGTCATTCAGGGCTGTGATGAGGTTGAGTCTAAGTGCAGGTCCACCATCTGATCTGGATACGGACTGGATATGACTGACTACAGTAATCTCGGGATAAGGATGAGACAGATTAATATTAGCGTAAATGACATTCTTCTTACAATGTAACAAGTATTTCTGGTGTCATGGGAAGTGATCCCAGTTCCAGTTGACCTAATTTATGCAGCTTAACAATCCTTTAACGAATTTGAATTATAGAAATGTGATAATCTGTTATGTGTATGCCAGGTTAAAGAGATGTGTTTTAATCTAGATTTAAACTGACAGAGTGTGTCTGGTTCCCGAACAAGGCTAGTAAAGATGTTCCAGAGTTTGGTGCCCGCAGTCGATTCTGATATTTTAGGTATTATCAGCTGGCCAGAATTTGAGAACGCAATAGACTATAATGCACTACGAGCTTGCTCAAGTACTGGGGAGCTAAACCATTTAGTTAAAAAAAATAATAATAATTAATTCGCAAGATTTTAAAATGTATGCAATTTTTATAAATGAGCCAATGCAGTGTTGACAAAACCAGGCTAATATGGTCATATTTCCTGGTTCTAATAAGAACTCTAGCTGCTGCATTTTGGACAAGCTGGAGTTAAGTGTGCAGGGCAACCAACCAGTAGAGCATTACATACGGTTCATAATTGATGATGAAGACTTGATAGAGTAGCCATTAAGTGTTAGAAAGTATTCTAGGTTATTATTCAAGGAGGTTTTTGGTCCAGTAATTAAAACCTCTGTTTTTTCCATAATTTAGTAGGAAATTACCAGTCACCCAATTTTTAAAAACCTGCATTTTGTTAATTTTGTGAATTGGTATGTTTTGTCAGTTTGTGAAGAAATATAGAGATGACATCAGTGTAACGGTAATAACTAACGCCATGCTTCCTAATGATATCTCCCAAGGGTAGCATGTACAGGGTGAAAAGCAAAGGTCCTAGTACTGAGCCTTGTGGTACTCCATACTGAGCTTGTTATTTATATGACACCACTTCATTTACTGCTACAAATTGACAATGGTCAGGTAAGTATGATTTGCAATGCCAATTAAAACATGCCAATGCAATTCCACTAAGCCAACAAAATTTTTGAGTCTGTTCAAATGAATGTTGTGGTCAATAGTGTCAAATGCAGCACTAAGATCCAGTAACACAACCTTGATCGAATGATAAGAGCAAATCATTTGTAACTCCAATCAGAGCAGTCTTGGTACTATGATACGGTCTAAATCCTGACTGGAAATCCTCACAGATTCCATTTCTTTCAAAGAACGAACATAGTTATGAGGATAATGTCTTTTCTATTATTTTTGACAGAAAAGGGATATCTTTGATATTGGTCTGTAATTAAATAGTTCTCTAGGATCAAGTTGTGTTTTTTTATTGAGAGATTTAATAACAGCCAGCATAACATTTTTTGTTATGTATCCTAATGACAATGATGAATTAATAATATTAAGAGGATCTATGACTTCTGGAAGCATCTGTTTCAGTAGCTTAGTCAGTAGGGTATACCAGCAGGGTGTAACATACATGTTGATTTTGATGATTTAATAAGTTTAGACAATTCTACCTCTACTCTACCTCTAACGAATGAATGTAATTGTTCCTCAGGGGGTCTACAGTGTGACGTCTGATGCGATACTGTAGTGAAGTTTACACAGTTATTTACTCTCTAATAGTATCAATCCTGAAAGTAAAGAAATCCATAAAAGTCATTACTGCTGTAATTAGAAACGTCTGAAGTTGAAGCTTTATTTCTTGTAAATTTTAGCCACTGTATCAAATAAATACCAAGGGTTATGTTTATTCTCTTCTAAGAGTTGAAAAATCAAGCAGATCTAGCAGTTTTTAAGGCCTTTCTGTATGCAGCAACACTACCCTTCCACGAAATGCGAAATACCTCTAGTTTTGTTTTCTTCGAGCTGCACTACATTTTTTACAATCAAAAACTCCTTGAATTCAGTCTTTTTTTGTGTATTCCAATTTCAAGTGACAAAACCGACAAGGTCTTGTACCACTCAGATGAACACTCAATAAAAAAAATAAATAAAAATTACAGTCAAAATGACCTGAGGAGAGGATAAAGGTGTGCTTTTAGTCTGAAACAAAGACATTACACATCTTAATTAAACAAAACTGTTTTATTGCATTTCTAATTTAAATCACACCAGTTAAGTCAAGAGAACAACATACAAATTTTAAGATGTTTTTAACAGTGTCTTTATAAAAAAATACATATTTTACCTTATGAAGAGACTGAACTGACACATTATGAAATCGCTGATGGAGTTAATATGTTTTCCATACATTTTTAGCACGAGACTTCAAACAACTCAACACAACTACATACCACCAACAAGCTTCATTTTCATCTACATTACTCATACTAAGTACACATTCGAAATGGAATTCTGAGCGGCAGTTAACGGGCCATAAGTCTGTGTCTGCTGCTCTGATCCACCAGTCTGTGATATTCTGCTAGTTTATCTTTCAGATTCTTGTACATCTGTAGACAGAGAAGCCAGAAAAACATCAAGAAGCCATACATGCAAAATGTCATCATAATTTGCTGAGTACTGTATGTAATTAAGAAATCACAAATTTTCTGATTTTTATGAAATTGCGTAGGCTCATCTGCAGTTGAGTTTCCATTATCATTTTATGTTAGTTATAAAGACTATGTAACTACTGTAATCACAAAACTCCAAGACTCCATCCATTTTGTCTACCTGATGTAGTTAACTTATTTTAAATGCAGGCATGGATTAGATCACAGTCTTTATGTTAAACGGGTCAAACACAGTCAAACACATTAGTTCTGCTGTCGGACAAGTCCAGGTGTTCTGCCGGTACGGATTTACCAAACAAGAACTGTGCAGGACTTTGCCCTACACTGTCTAATAACTTTATATACAAAAATATTTGAATATATTAAAGTTTTGTGATAAACACAGTTACTATACCTATAATCAACAACTTTAAATCAATAGTTTTATATTTCTTCCATCACTTACAAACCCATCTCAATAGATAAAACAGAGAACAATACTACCAGTTTCTAAACTTAGAACACCAGTTTCTAAACTTAAACAAGAAACAAACATCTCAGGCTATAAATATAAGTGATAGTGTAAGTGATAAATGTAAGTGAACAATGTTTCACCTTTTCATTGATCTGACTTTCACTGAGGTTTCTTAAGAGCTGATCAATAGATGTATAAGGCAGCCACACCAGAGATGCTGTAGCTGAGAGCGGCCGCTGTCAGGAAATCAAAAGACAATAATATATACAAACTGTACTGTTTAGAACGTGAGCAGCATGCTTAACATTAGGAACAATTAACCATTTTACAGTGCCCCTATTTTGGATTTTTGAAAATTACCTTTCATGTAGTGTGTAACATAGCTTTAAGTGAATGAAGACATCCTGCAAAGTTTTAAAGCGCACCGTATATAAAGTTATTGTCTCTCAAAATTAAGAGTCAACTCTGAGTCAATTAAACGAGAACATTCGTCACAACGAAACATTAGCATATTGCCCGCCTACTTACTGCACGTGCAGACAGGGAAAACCTGTCTGCTATTCAGATGTGGGTCCAATATGGTCTAAAAATGTGTTGATTAATGCAGCTTGTCTGTCTTATTACTTGGAGTAATGATCAAGGATGGAGCACGACTTTTGTTTACGAAGTCTAATGCATTATCAGAGCATGTTTGTGCTTGGCTAACGTGGGAGTTTACAACATACAAAAACTGCTTTTTTCCTCTGCGTTTTTATTATTACAGTAGAGTGGAGCTCTATCTGTACTGTATTCATTGGCGTAATTTATGGGTGGGACATGTCCCCACCACTTTTTGTCAGGGTCGATATTGTCCCCACCACTTTTTGAAACATCTCGTGTCACAGATGTATACTAATACAAAAGAAACATCTCCAGTTGATTAGCAGTTTGTTCGTTTGTGTTAAATAATAGGCGATCTGGCTCTGGGATGTGTTTTTGAAATCATGTTGAGTGTTCGTAGCCGCTGTTATCAGTGGCGCAACAGTGTTCTCTTGGTGCTCGTGCACACTGCGCAGTCTTCACACGGACGAGCGCTTCAATCTATCGCTTAAAGGATTAGTTCACTTTCAAATTAAAATTTCCTGATAATTTACTCACCCCAATGTCATCCAATATGTTCATGTCTTTCTTTCTTCAGTCGAAAAGAAATTAAGGTTTTTGATGAAAACATTCCAGGATTTTGATCCATATAGTGGACTTCAATGGAGCCCAAACGGTTGAAGGTCAAAATTATAGTTTACAGCGATCCCAGATGAGAAATAAGGGTCTTATCTAGAGAAACCATCACTCAAGTTTTAACCATAACTGCTCATCTTGAACTAGCTCTCCTCTTCTTCTTCTCTATTAGAATTCCAGCAGTGTAGACACTGCTAAGTGTATTACTGCCCTCCACAGATTAAAGTATGAACTAATTGTTATATACTTGCACTAGAATATTGTATATGACAATTTAGTTCAAACTTTGACCTGTGGAGGGCAGTAATACACTTAGCAGTCTCTACACTGCTGGAATTCTAATAGAGAAGAAGAGAGTTAGTTCAAGATGAGCTTTATTGAGATAAGATGAGCTTTGTTTTGAGATAAGACCCTTATTTCTTGTCTGGTATCGTTTAAAGCTCTTTGAAGCTGCACTGAAGTCCACTATATGGATAATAATCCTGGAATGTTTTCATCAAAAACCTTCATTTCTTTTTTAAAAGAAGAAAGACAGACACGATCATCTTGGATAACATGGGGGTAGGTAAATTATCAGGAAATTTTAATTTGAAAGTGAACTAATTCTTTAACGCTGTTGCGGCTGGATTCACTCTATTCGTTACGGTGAAACCACAAACAAAATGCACATATAAATGTGTCCCTGCTCTTAATATACAATCACTGATGAACATCTTTGGTTTTAATGAGAAAAAAATTAAACAAATAACACAAGGGCGGATTAGAACCCAGAACCTCTGGCACGCTGAACATAAATTTTACCCCTCATCCATCAGGACAAGCTAGTATTAAAGGCGGATTTATTGGCTAATGTAAATACTTTCGAGACTAACGATATTTTGTATTATAGTAGATGTAAGGACAAAACTATCATATTAAATATGAGGTCTATGTCAATAAATTTTGTGCATTTATTATTGTAATGATACAATTACAACACCCCCCCCCCCCCACACACATTCCTGTCCCACCCACTTTTTAAAACAAAGTTACGCCACTGATTGTAATAGGATGTTAAGATGCTAGTCTGTGCTAAGTAGTTTAAGTATTCTCTCTGTAAACAGTAAACACTCATTGTGATGTCAAACAATGATGCAGCCATTTTTTGTTTATCTTATGTTAGAGGTTTTCAGCTTCGCTTGGCATTCTGATACAGTTCCCACAGGTGCACCTACATAAAGTATAACAATGACTCTTCTATCACGTCTTATAAATAACGCAAACTATGGTGACACTTACCATTGAGAAACGTCCTACTCCAGTCGTGATTGCGAATCAGTTTCTGGTTGATCGACTACACTACCCTCCAAAAGTTTGGAAACACCGCTGGCAAAGTGTGGTTTTGGACAATATCAGCATAAATCCTTATTTTTTGGTGCAAATACATTAAAGAAACTTGACATTATTTGGGTCAGCACACCTTAATAGCTTCAACAATTGATTGCCAATTAAGTTTAGAATACAATGAACCAATTAGAACCCAGTTTAGTTCAGATAGCTGCTAATGGTGGATATTTTGATTAATTGAAAATTTAAGTTTTTTCTATGTATAAACTGTTTATGTAATAAAATATGTTTTCATAGTTTGTGTTGTCCCTTATCAGTGCAAAATTATCACAAATTAAAAAGGATTCATGCCAATATTGCCAAAACCCCACTTTTCTAGGGCGTTTCCAAACTTTTGGAGGGCAGTGTACTTCAGACGTTTCATCGTCGGACTCGGACTCGAATTGATACGGTAAAATCGATGCTATCTTTTCTGTCCATACCTTGTATACAAATGTCTTGCGAATTGATAGCTGTCATTCAGTTATGGAAGGGGTCGGCAACCCAAAATGTTCAAAGAGCCATATTGGACCAAAAAAAAAACAAAAAACAAATCTGTCTGGAGCCGCAAAAAAAATTAAAAGCCTTATATAAGCCTTATATTAAGGCAACACAGGCTGTAAGTGTATATTAGCTATATTAGCCTACTATCAAAATGACTAAGTAGGCTACAAATACCTACATAATGAGGTATTCCCAAGATATATATTTAAAAACTGCTGAAAGCAGAAAAAAAGAAGCAAATGGATCGGTGCAATTCACAGAAACAGCTGGACTCCAGGCAGAGAAACATGGATTTGCATTTATCATTTTGTGTCAAATTGTTGGATTCTGAGGTAAAATCATTCCATATATATTGTCTTGTTATATATTATGTTGACAAATCATCAATTAAATATTTTCCATCTTATATTCTGCATAATTGTGTTTTAAAATAAACACTGACAAAAACTACTATAAAACTATATGTTTTAGGGCTGGACGATATGACGATATATATAACATTAATATAAGTGATTATGCGGACTTAAACCTACCTATATTGTAGTTATATAAAATATTCACAGGCAGATTTGCTTTATGTATTTCCCTGGCGTCAAATCAGGCACATATAAATGTCAGGAAACACGACTCCTGGCTGCATGTCAATATCCATGGATTAGGTTTATTTGACAAGTTGTAAGAAACACTTTCGAGTCCAACCTTTAGTGTAATTCGTTTGTTTTCTCAGTTTCCCCTATTAAATCCAGTCACACAGCAGGTTCTTTTGCCACTCACTCAGTCCAGCTGAGGGAGCGTGCTTTAGACAGGAAAGTGACGTTGATGCATACCCTCGTGCCACGCTGAAACGTGTGTCGCAAGCTATGACACAAATCTTCGTTGACAGAAAAAAGTATTGGAAAACGTTAAGAATGTTTGTGTCATGTTTGTCCTCCTACAGTAACCATATGAAAACAAAAAATATTTTCCCATTTTCATACATTTTTGAATAAGCTCCAGGGAGCCACTAGGGGAGCGCTAAAGAGCCGCATGCGGCTCTAGAGCCGCGGGTTGCCGACCTCCGAGTTATGGGAATGGCCACACGGTGCGCGCAGTAAACCAATCAGGATTGGGCCATCTGACCAATCAGAGCAGTGTAGGCTCACGGAAAGGAGGGGTTTAGAAAGACTGATTCTTTGAACTGCTTCTAACGAATCGTTTACAAAACATTGAGAACTGAGGTGAAACTGAATGTAATGAGAAAACGAAAATGTTTTTTGACCTTGCATGCATGTAAACCTGTTGTAGGAGACTCCCAAAACAATATTAGGAACCTTAAAAAAGGCATAATAGGGGCACTTTAAAAATGGTTATGTCCAACCTACTTGTACATACTGCTATTTGGAAAATTTTATTATTTACACTTTAAATAACACCCACTAAGTGGAAATGCATTTTTACATCCACTATTTGCAATCTTGTAAAAAGATCCTTAAATGTCCACTACAGAGACTGTAATGTTTTTGGTGAATAATTTCACCCGTCTAAAATTAATTAATTCTCTATTGTTGTGAATAGTTGTAATAGTATGCAGGACTCCATACCTCTATACCAAAATACTGATGTCCCTTTCCAAGCAGAGCATCCACATACTCTAGCACAAGCTCAGCTGCAGACTCCAGGTGATCATAGTTCAGATAGAGACGCAGCAGAGCTGCAGCATCAACTTCCTGAAAGAGAACCACATGTTTAGTACGTTATACTAACAGACAAGAGGGATAGTGTGGAAATCACATCTGTAAACTTGCAAAACAAACAATAAAGAGTGAATATCACAAAAGACCATGTTATTTTAAGTCCAGTGATCTTAATATATTTTCCATATGTTAGCATTAACTAATGCACGCATGGGTGGGTCAAAGAGGCTTTGATCTATTGCACTTATGTATTCATCTCTATTACATAATAGAAACCAAGAAGTCAAAAGCAAGTCCTTTTGGCAGCTTAGGTTCAATAAAAGTTTGTTTTTAGATTACCAAGCAAGTTTTGAGTTGTAAAGTTATTTTCAAAAGCCACGTATCGATTTTTTCCGTATTTATTTCCGCAAACATTGGACATAATATCTGATTGACGTTAATCTTATTACTAGTCTTCTCCACTAGATGCCATCCTCTTATCACCTTACTGTGATATTTCAGCGGGGCCAGTGTCATTCATTTAGTGCTGAACATGGCGGATGCAGCTGCGCCTTTCAGCATGAAAGACGTTGCGGACAGTTGAAGGAACTGTCAGTTTCCTGATCGGTCCAGCGCTGCATGGTCATTAAAGTTTATCATTTGCACGCGTTGTCAAACTTTGCCAATATAAGCATTCAAGTGAAAGAGAACTTGCGCACACTATGTGAGATTTTTTTTGTGCGCGTCACACACCCCCGACAAGCTCAGAGCTGCGAAATAAGAAAATTAATTCTCAGCTCTGAGCTCTTTACCTCTCCTTGCGTCTAAACGGACAAATTCACACAAATTTATCTCAAATGGAATTGAGAACTGTTAAATTTCACTTTTATCTAAAATATTGGGTGTCATAACCTTATTACAATATAGGTAGGCTATACATGGGTCAAAAACAACAAAAACAATAACTATTTTATTCATTTATCATTTTTTTTGTGGTGGGGCCAGTGAAAATGTATTGGATTCACTGAATAAAAAAAATTGAAAATCAAATCTGAAAACTGAATCAAAATCGAATTGAGACCTTGAAAATCGAAATGGAATCGAATTGGGACATCTCGATACCCAGCACAAAAGACGAGACAGTTCTTTATTAAACTAATAAAAGACAAAAGAATTACGGGAATAATGGATTCTAAACGACAAAGAAATGAGATATGAGGGAGAAACACCCAGAAACACCTCATACGTGGCCACTCCCAAGTATAAGGGGCTTTTCCTTGCCATTAATGCTTAGATAACATGCCTACGTCTCTGATTAAAAATAATGGTTTATGCAGTGGCTGCGATATACTTAAACCTACTAACATCCTTTGCCATGATTTTTGGAATGACTTATCACGAGAGGAAAAAATTATGTTTTAGTCACCTAACAGTTAAAGGATTAGTTCACCCAAAAATGAAAATTATTTCTTTAATTACTCACCCTCATGTCATTCCACACCGGTAAGACCTTCGTTCATCTTTGGAACACAAATTAAGATATTTTTGATAAAATCCAATGGCTCAGTAAGGCCTGCATCGCCAACAATAACACTCCCTTTTTCAATGCCCAGAAAGCTACTAAAAACATATTTAAAACAGTTCATGTGACTACAGTGGTTACAATCTTAATATTATAAAGTGACGAGAATATTTTTTTGTGCACCAAAAAACAAAAAAGCGACTTTATTCAACAATATCTAGTAATGGCCGATTTCAAAACACTGCTTCATGAAGCTTTGAAGCTTCACGAATCATTTGTTTCGAATTAGTGGTTCGGAGCGTGTATCAAACTGCCAAAGTCACGTGAACTATTGAAGTTTCAAAACACTTATGACATAATGAAGCCTCGTTTACTGAAATGTGATTTTGGCGCTCTGAACCACTGATTCGAAAACAAATGATTCGTAAAGCTTCGAAGCTTCATGAAGCAGTGTTTTGAAATCACCCATCACTAGATATTGTGGAATAAATTCTCGTCACTTTATAATATTAAGATTGAACTACTGTAGTCACATGAACTGTTTTTAATAGCTTTCTGGGCATTGAAAAAGGGAGTGTTAATGCTGGCGACGCAGGCCTCACTGAGCAATTGGATTTGATCAAAAATATCTTAATTTGTGTTCTTATGGGTGTGGAACGACATGAGGGTGAGTAATTAATGACATAATTTTCATTTTTGGGTGAACTAACCCTTTAATGGAAACACCATCGTTTCGCAATAGTTTTTTTTTATCGACATTTAGAAAAATATAGTAAACGTTTTGAGCAAATCCGTAATGGAATACCGGCTAGTGACAATTAATCAACGGTAATAGCTTTTCACCGTCTGTCAGATGGAATGCTGAAAAAACAACAACAACCACCTTGTAGGCATTGATCAGCCAATCAGGCACTGGCACCCCATGTGACAGCAGCTTGTTGATGACACAGCGATGATATTGAGCATTCTGTGATGGATATTTTTCCAAATAATGAGCTAAAAGCCGCCAAGCTTCATCTGTCGCACTGTGTGGAGAGAAATTCAGTTTAGGAAGACAATCATTGCAGCAGAGTTCATCTTAATGATCAAGGTCAGAGAGTATTCTGACAAACCTGGACTCTTTAGTAGTAATGACAGTTGGCAGCTGATTGGCTGCAAGCCAGTTCCACACCTCTGTCTGGTCCTGATCACCTTTATATTGCAGTTTGATACACCTACACACACAAAAATCTGCACTTTAGAAATCTGGAAGAAAAAAAAAAGCCACTTGATTTTAAATGGGCAGACACAGGATAGATCATTACTTACTTGAATGTCAGTCCCTCAAAGACAGGTGTAAGGGATAAGTTAAAGGTCTGACATAGTGTCAGGGATGTGTCAAAAAGTCCTGTTTGAACAAGCAGAGTGACCATCTCTAAAGACGACGCACCTCCTGTAAGAGAAATAACACCAGGGTTAAGTAACCTTTTAAAATACAGTAGTTGACACTCTTGAGGAAAAATGTTCAGTTTGTGTGTTTAAGATAAAAAAAATAAAAATAAAAGCAGCAAGTATAGTAATACTATAGTGAAACAATCTGATGACACATAAAAATAAAAGCACACTCTGAAAAATTCATAAATGAGGGCATATTCATAAGGGAACTCCATTTGAACAGTATTGATGGTAACCTTTAGCAGTATTGTCTGCTTTGAAAGAAATAATCTCATAGGTGATTATTACAACAGTACTCTTAAAATCAATTGGGATTGATTGCAAAAACGTACCTAGTCAATAGGGCTTGCATAGACTAGTCGAGTAGTCGAGAGATCGTCTACTTCAACCACTAGTCAGCGCTGTCGGAAACAATCGACTACTCGAGCATGCATTAACCATAAATTAATTTAAAAAGAGAGAGATACGTCACAATATTGTAAATCTTTCCATTTTAAACCAAGAAGGGGAGCCAATGGATATCACATAAGAAGCAACGTGCAAACTTTGCGCAAGAGTTTTGCCGGTGAATTGGTGAAAGCTGAACCTCGGTCAGTAGGCTATTCAAAGTGAAAGTAAAAAGTGACAGAGCTGTCTGACACTGCATTAACGGACCATATTCTCTCAGAGAAGAATTTCAATATAATATGCTAATAACGGTATATAACTGTCTTAATTTATTCCATAATTTTTTCTTGTGGCCCGTATATAGTGAAACAAATGAGAATAATAGTATTTCCTGGTAGGTTGTATTTTTTAAGTTGGTGCTTGAAGTAGCTCTTAATTTTCATTGATGATTGCAGTCAGTCTTAGGAAATACTATAGACTATTGATAATTTTAATTATAGGCTTATAATTCATTGTATAATAGACCTAAAAAAAAAAATGTTTAAAACATTTTCAAAGATAGCTAATAGCCTAATCTTTTATTATCCTCACAGCATGTCAGTTATGTGGTGATACACTATGAAATTATTTATTAATACTGATTCAATAATAAAAGTAGCCTGATCTATTAGTAATAATAGACTAGAAGAATGTAACAGGCCTACATTGATTGGAAATGCCAAATCATCGATATCATCATCGATACATGATCATCATGTAACCCAGGTTATCGCAGGTTTATTTGGCTTTACTCTGTTACATGGAAATAAAAATATGTAATGTCATAATTATAATGTTTTGAGAGTTTACTTATAATTGTTGCATTAGGCTATTAATAAACATTTATTGATAAGAACTATTTCATGTCTTTTCATTTACAGTAGCACGAACCACGAGTAGTCGAGTAACTCGAGTACTGTTTTGATGAGATATCGACTAGCAGAAATCAGTAGTCGTGCAACCTCTACTAGTCAATGAGTCAAAAGAGTTTAATTGATTTGACAGGGTGCCAATAAATAAATCTATAAATAAAACAGCAAAAACTCATGTTAACCAGTTTCACTTTGTAAGCAGAAACAAACAAAAAACAATGTTCAGTCTCTGCAGTGTCGTTGACAGTCACACAAAACTTTTGCCCTTGCTTGGCTAACTGAAAACATGAAAAGCAGCCAACAGCTGTGTGAAACGCAAGTGTTTGCACTTTTAACCCCTTCTTAACCAGCCCCAATTTTGAAAGGGGGTACATATATGACATACCCCAAATATAATGACTGCTGCTTATTCTGACTGTACACATCTTTAGAAAGCTGACACCTGAGAGTTTAATGTTCGAGAGTTTAATGTTCAAGAGTTACAGAGAATTACTCCTAGTGTTAACATGGAGATATCTAAGATCAAATATAAAAACAAAAATAAAATAATATATTTTTTAAACATAAAAATATATGTGGAAGGGATGAGGGCACCTAAAAACACAGTGAAGCTAAAGTCATGCTTCAAGTATTATGTTTCATTAAAAGTGAGAACGATCTCTAAAACTATGAAATTTAAGAACGACAAGTCTTGATAAGAATTTCATGGTCTTGAAAAACTAAACTGTACAAATTACAGAATGTAAGTTTGACATCAATTCAATTACATAGCCTTTAATAAATATTTCTGAAATGACAATGTAGTAATATGCTGAAAAAGGGATGTGCTTTCTCACAACACTAAAACAAACACCACATAAAGATCATGCGTGTAAAATGAAGACGACATATATGTTAGAGTGTTTGTTGCATGTAAACCACCATGTAATTACCTGCGATGGCTGCTGAGGAGGGGTCCTGCTGAGCCAACGTTAGACGACTTCGGGCAAGAATGTATTCTCTCTCCAAGTCTTTCAGCTCAAGAATGTCAATCTGTTGACTTACTGTGATCACATGACAGTAACAACTATAAAACATGCAGCTTTTAAAAAAATAAAATAGAACACTAGATTTTGCTGATAAACTATTTAAATAAAATGAACTGATTATCAGATTAACAGACCTATTTTTAGATCTCTCTTTACATTTAGTTCTCTCAAACCTCATTTCATAATGTGATCCGTAGAGGGTCAAATACACATAACATTAACTCTCCGTTTGGGCAGGACATGAAAGAAAGTTATAATAACTTGATAGTCTTTTGGACTGATTCATTAAAAGAAATGCAGCCAGCAAACAACATAACAAAAAGTATGAGGTTAAACGCGTTTCTGTGTCGTTACTTTTAATGCTCTCTCAACCCTTACTTTGAACACTGCAATTGTATAGTACAGCAACTACTAATAAATTAAACATAGCACCTACTATTTTGATCATCAATGATTTTATCAAATCTAAGGCTGCAATTGCTGATTATTTTGATATCATTCTGAATAAAACGCTAAGTAGAGACATGTAGTAAATATGTTTAATAGACAATGTTATAAACACATACAGTAACTGTGTTTTGAATGACCATTATGACTCCTAGTATACACAATTTGATCATATTTAGGTTTTAAAGAGGGGAAAGCAAGAGCATAGTCCACAACATTTTAGAGGGTGGGAGGAATTACCTGGACTTGCAGCAAATTCGCCATCATAGTTCCTCTTTGGTGATGCACCTGGTCGTTCATACTAGTCAAGCCATAACACATTAAAACACACTATAATACAATACATTTTACAATATTATATTATAGATGTATACACATACAGTACTTTGCAAAAGTCTAGTCACAATGACTCATAATGATTCACAATGTGTCCCCCCCACACATTTTTAAGGTGGTTATTTTCATCTTTTACTTTAACTGTGCCAGTAGAATGTGTCAATTTAGATTTCCAGACAGCCTAATCAAGGAACAGTACCAACTACTACTAAATGCTTGGAACATCTTAAACACTGTGAACAAATTTATCTAGGAAAATTGGTCTTGTTTAAAGGCACAGGGTGGTTATTCAAATTATTAATTTGATTTAGGTAATTGAAGTTAATTGCTAAAAAGTATTCATGGCATTATTATTATTATTTTTTAAACATCCTTAATTCACAATTTTTTTTTAAACATGGCTAAAATTTTTGTTCTGTGTGTATACACATTTTGGACACTTGGAACTACAATGATGGTTATTCTGACAGGACAACTTGCTTTGATATTTTGTATCCAATGCAATGGAAATCTGACATTTTTTACATGCAACTCAAGTGTCCAAAAACTACATGTGTACGCACACTATTTATTTTCACTTAAAACAAATAGAAAGTAGTCTTACTGAGCTATTCTAAGCACTCCATCCAAAGAATTAATGTTTCAGATGCTTACCGCTGCTCCAGATGAAGGCTGCACAATCCACGCATAGTCCGGATGAACGAGACGTAGGCAGTTGAGAGCAGCTAGGTAACAGTTCACTTGTTTCTGGAGACCACGTAGAGTTCGTACCTCACGGCCCAGACGCATGCCATACTCAAACATCACTGTACCGGCTTAAACACACAAATATTTTATTGTTAGCTTAATGTCCAATTTCTGGCTGAATCCTTGAAAAATCCCTGTACCGTCAGTTTTACCTTTCCTATAGTTGTGACGATTGATATGAAAAGCATACAGAAGCTCATAGTAGTTGTGTGTCATGAGGTCAACGGCTCTTGCACGAGACTCAATAATGCTGACCACCTGAAGAACACAAAGCACAAAAAATACAATGGCTTACTAAAAATACAAGTACTAATTAAAGTTGAAGTACGTAGTTTCTGCGACACTAGTGGCACCCAGCAGAATTACAACAATACGGCATATTTTGCAAACGTTCCTTTTGCGCTTCCCTCTGGCTCCACCTGCCACAGTAGCTACGCTGAGATTGACGGATACAAGCAGACCACTCTCAATGTTTAGATGGTGCCTGGGGTTTACACTTTTGGGGGAGATAAACCCATGAATGGCATACTAATAGAATGATAAACTGGGTTAAGAGAATGTATTTTAACATTAAAAAAAAAAAAATAAAATCGTACATACTTCAATTTAAAGATCATAATAGGGTTCAACAATAAGAAAGACCAGTGAGGGTGTTTATGGCCAGTTGACCTGGCCATATTCTATGATGAAATATCTGCATTTATGACTCGCAACTCAAAGTTGATGTGAATTCTCTGGATTTAAATGTGTCACAAAAGTAAGGTTATCTGAGCTGGCTATAAATTTTGTCAAAACTTGAGAATGATGTGATGGTCTTGGAAGCAGAAAATTAAAAATCACTCGTGTTTTACACAGTATGTGTTCATTTTCCAGTAAAAGTGTGTGAATTTATATACGGTTCATACAGTAGAAGATGCAACCCGAATGAACATTTCTGCCATTCTGGATATAGGAGTAGAACAGGAAGCAGGAAAAGTACAACATTCATCTCATAGAAAAAAAAAAAGAAAAGAAAAAAGAAAACAGATGTGAATTTTAACTGAAGTCATTTGTATGTTTAAATTTGATCATCTGAGGTCAGCAGAAAAGACTTTGGTAAGTGAGATTAAATCACTAAAGTATGTCTGTATCATTTAACCCATTTAATCATCGCAGGTTTGAATAAAATTTGGTGTTTGTATTTCCCTGTGTGTGTTTTATTTATTGAGGAATACTGACTCAATTTTTTGATGTAAATGAATGTAAAAACTGTGGCTTAGGTTTATTTGGTCACATTTACATTTACATACATTTATGCACACCAAAACACATAAATATCAGAATTCAAAGTGTATAGTATGTGTACAGTGCAACAGGGAAGAGCTTGTTTACATTGCCTAAACCAGCCGCCTTGACCTGACTGACATGACTAGAGTAGTGGTTCCCAACCACATTTCCGGAGGCCCACCAACAACTACACATTTTGCATGTCTCTTTTGTCTGACACAGACTTGTTGGGAACTACTGACCTAGAGGTCTGCTACCCGACCTGAGCCCAATGGGTCCTGAGGAACTCGTGGATTTCGGGTCAGGTTTGGGTTCATGTTTCATGAATATTTTCGGGTTTGTAACTAAGAAAGACTAATATATGTATATATAAGGTTTGCGTGAGGTCTGATGTGTTGTGGCCGAAAGAGCACACGAGAGCGAGTGCAATAAGGCAAACGATTACTGAGGGAAAATGTATTGCGGTGTGAAATGATGCAGGGGAAGCTGAACTGCAATGAATTCTACCAAATAATGGGTAAAATATTCGTCAGCAGTCACTCCTTGTGTTTGCTGGATAACAGGTGAGCCAGGGAATAGCACAAAATCATAAACCTCTAAAATTACTACGAAATAATCTGTGTGTGAAGAAAACGAGTGTAAAATGAGCACAGCGCAAATCAAATAGCCGCGCTGCCATTTGTCTCAGAAATCAGAGCTTTGTCAAGAGTAGCCTACTATCAATAAAATACTGCATCATAAACATTGTCCACTATTTGATATTAATATTTAAATTTTTACCATATGATACATGAATAAGTGAAAACTCTATGAATGAAATGAATATAGCATGTTTGTAAGTCAAATAGCCGCGTTTCTCTCGTGTCTCATAAATCAGCTATCAACTAAAACACTACATCATATGATGTAGTGAATGAATAATTCACTGAAAGCACAATGAGAATCTCTATTCTCTCTGGCATCTCTAAAGTAATCAGCCTGGTTTTCTTCATTAACACCGTTTTGGACTGATTGTTTGAATGAATTTGCTTACTGGATCATTGGACTGATAATTTTCACAGAGTTTAGTGGCTTAAAATGATCTGATCGCAAACATAAGCAAAATCGGGCTAAACGGTTAGAACAGAAATTTCCACAGACCAGGGTTACAGGATAAACTACAGTGTAGTGTTGTTTTTGGCGGCCTGTTTTAATTTTAGTTTTAGTCTAGTCTGTGTCAAGCAGTAATTTTAGTTTTTATTAGTTTTAGTCACGTTCATATTCTTTTTAGTCTAGTCAAGTTTCAGTCGACTAAAAGTCTGAGCATTTTAGTCTTATTTTAGTCAGAATTATCCATGACTATTTTCATCTAGTTTTAGTCGACGAAAACTGATGACAGTCTAGTTTTAGTCAATGAAAATTTTATTTTAATCTCTTTTTAGTAATGCAATTCTATTTAACCCAATCAATATATAAGTATATAAGTACCTAGTAGTATAGACGAAATCAAAATTTTCTTTTAGCCAAACCCATTTTAAACAAGGTTATCTTATACTGTTACCTACATTATATAGATAATACCTTATAATGCCTAGAGATGTCTCTTAACCTTTAAGACCTGAAGGCTTTTTTAGAGTTTTTTTTTTTTCTTTTTTTCTGAGTGACACACAAAAGTAAAGACTCATAACTCCAATTTCATTTTATAATTTTTCTTTTTTTTTGACATGGAATAACTCAGGAAGGCAATAAGATCAGAGAAATTCTTTTTTGTTGATGCTCTCCTACATGTGAGATGCATCTTTTTCAAATTTTGTGGTGATAAAGTGTTATTCATTTTTTTCGCAACTAGATGGAGCCCATAGACAGTAAACTCCGGTTTAGAGGCATTTCTCAGGACTCGTTAAGAGTTGGTTAGGTTAGATGGTTAGATGCATTAAATAGCTGAGTTTCTAAGTTAAGATGATACCTATTTTGTGTTATTCTACGTTGGAAAATGAACATGGATGGGTCCTGGATCATTGGATACACACTGCATCCCGGAAAGATGAGAGACATCTTGTGATCAACGCAATATATTATGTTGATTTTGGATTCATTTTAATCGTAAGAATCTGCTTGAAATAATGGTGTGTATTTTCTATGATCTGTGCATTTTTCATAAAGTTATGAGCACGTGAAATCTACATATTTCCCTACATATCGGTCCCTTTCTCTATGTCAGAGGCAGTGACGTCGCCTGTGTCTGCGCAGTGCGACCTGATGCAGCCCCTGAAGTGAGACACAGTAAAACAGAAATACTGCAAAATAATAAAAATAACCCGACTAAACGAGACGAATAACGTTATAACATTTCGTCTCGTTTTGGTTAATGAAAACGAAGACACATTTTAGCATATTTTTTATTTTGTAAACCACATTTAGTCTCGTTTTTCTACGTCAACAATATTGCATTATACATTTAATTATCGTCATCGTCACATGACCAGCATTTACGTTGCGTTGTCACGTGATAAAGGTTCGCTGACGACATTTAGTCATAATTTTAGTCATAAAGCAACATTACTACAGTGATAAACTCCAGACATCCAAGATCATCTGTTAATGACACAATTTCACATGCTTCAGTAATTTATTGCCGTTAAATTATTTTAACGCGATAAGTATTTTAAATTAAATAGCATGCGTTAATGTCGACAGCCCTATTTTTTTTGTGAATTTTATTTCAATGTCTGTTTCAACAACTTGTCTGACAGGGCCAATGCAGTAATAAATAACTAAAAGGCACATGTATGAGTAAGTATTCTGACCTACCTCATCATGTAAATTAACAAATGAAAACTGGATAAGATCCCTGAGTTGAGCACGCTCGCACAGAACCACCACCAGCTGTCGGAGACAGTCCAACTGCCTGTAGACACACACAACACAGAGCTCAAGTATTTTACATGGAACTGTGGATAAGAAAATGAGGTCACTGCATAGTACCTGCTAGGATCAGGGTTTTGTGTCAGGGCCTCGTATGCCTGACTGTTGTGTCCAAGATCCAGATGATGCTTGAATACACGAGTCCACAGAGCAGCCTACAATGCAGGTCAGTTTCTGATTAATATTAAATGGACATTGAAATTCTCAAAATTATGTTTGAGATATATCACAATGTATGGGTAGCTGACATATTCATTACAGATTTTAGCTTAAAATGGATCAATCTAAAAGGAAAATGTGTATTTTAAGTATTGTGACTGGTAAGTGCTTCCACTAGTTCATTTTCAAAGGCTCTATATACTGTGACAAAAGACTTTTGTTTAAATGTACAAATGTTCCTCGTTCTCTTTTGCATCTTATTGCACTTGAATGGTTTAAAAGCATCACCTTCTTGCATTTTAGGTTTAATCCAAACAATTCAGACAAAAAAAAAATAATTTAATTTTACATCCCTTAAATGAATTAATCGCTCTCAAAACAATATTGTTACCTGGCTTCTCTCGTCATTGGCAGCTTCAGATACGGCCAGCGTTGCCAAATTAATCACAAGCTCAGGCAAACCAATATCCTCCAATAACCTTAAAACCTAAACAAGTAAACAATTACAATTATTACATCCCCATTCAGATGCTAAATAATTATTTTATCCTGGTCTGTGCATCTAGCAAACACTTTCCTTGTTGTAATAAAGTAATCGTGGGGCAGTTGCAGCCGTCTCCTCATCCGAACCTGTAAGTTTCATTAAAAACTCTTCTTTATCCACCTCAGTAGCTGCTTCCTGGAAACATTGCAATGCCTAAAACCATAAAAAAAACCAAAAAAAAAAAAACATATCCAAACATGACAAACAACATTGGCAAATAGGCATCATTTCACAACACTTTTTTGCATCTAGAACAATTTTGTGGACTGTAAGGAATCTATAAAGAGGAACTTCCATTACAACAGCTGCCATGTCTTGAGCATTGGAATGCCTCTATAAAAAAGGAGCCTTTGGCTCTTTAAAGTGTAATTTTTCCTCCCATTCATGTATTTATCTGTGGAGTAGACCGTTTCTGCCTTGTGTAGTGTCCAGAGTAAATTATAGGAAAAAATAAACAATTGTTTTAACAATTTCAGCTTCAGAAGCACAATTTATGACATCATTGTTGTCTTCTTTCATTCCGGATTCAAAATGCTACTGAAACAATTTCAACAAAAAAATGTGGTCTTTTCCCATTCCAGTTGACTGCAACGGTACTTTAAAAAAAAAAGTTGGAAAACAGCTACCCTAGAAAGTCAAGAATATGGCCACTAAGTGAAATGACTTGCATTTACATTTATACATTTGGCAGATGATTTTATCCAAAAGCGACTTAAATTCAAGCTACACATTTATTCAGTTCATACATTCCCTGGGAATCCAAACCATGAACACAGTGTTATCAAATCATGTTTGGTAGTGAAAGTGACTAGTTTTACAATTATTTAATCTAAATAAACAGATTTCCTTACAGAGGGATCCCAGAGGCTGAAAAAAGAAAACAGACCATTGGTCATTCAGGAATCTTCTTACCTTTTGCCCCTCACCACTGGCCAGATAGCAATGACCCAAAACAAAACGGTAGGATCCCACATTCACCTGGCACCAGGACCCAACTAACCGAACATACTCCTGTAGAGAGGCAGGACACAACCACAGTGAAAGTGTTACATCTTTTTTTAAAAAGATAATAAAATGTTATTTTTTTGCAGATCAACTGCATACCATATTCTGGATGTAGGCCAAACATCCAAATCAAGCTGTTCAATTTATTTTCAGTGAATCAAGACTAAACAGCCCCATCTGTACAGTCACATTTCTTAAATTTAGTGGTCCACTAAAATGTTAGTTACATGGGGGGAAAAATAAATAAAAAATAATTCAAACTTCGATAGAGAAAACGATAGAGCACTACACTGTGTATTAGCTACCAGTATCATATTTAATGCACCCTTGAAAATGTCAAAACAGTGCCAACAGGAACTGATTAAGAGTGCTCTAAGTGAGGTTTGAATACAATGTTTGAATCATTTTACTTTACCAGTCAAACAAGTTTTGGTTGGTAAATTAGTAGAGTCATGGGTAGAGTGTGAAAGACAGACAGCAATAATTTTAAACCCAAAAAATAAAAAGAAACAAAAAAAAGTCTTGGTGGTACGTACAGGGCACAACGCTAAAGATTTTTTTCTACTGGCCCGGGTGGCCAGCGATTTCATATTTTTACTTGCCCTGCCAAAAATTTCACTAAAAAAAACTTTGTGCTCATTGTGTTGAGCCATGCAACCTTGTATTTTAATAAGGTTGTTACAACATCAACATTTTAGGTACTAGTGAAATTAAGTAATTATCGGTTCCAATTATTACACCACAACAAAAACTACTAAACAGTCAGTGATGATACAAGTAGGGATGCACCGGGCCCGATACTGCGCTTGTGTACTCGTACTCATTAAAACCGAATATAACAATAATTTTCAGCAGAAAATTTTCAATAGCCCAAATTTCAGTGCATCCCTAATTTATACTCCATTACAATAGTCCCTTCACTGTTGTAATTTCATGAAGACCATATACAATCAGGGAAATCAGATAATATGTATCGACTCATACTGGTTTCTCACCTGCAGTTGTGCATATTGGCAGTTTCCCATCAGGCATTCAGGAAAGAGGAAACTGGGATTGCTGGGCCAGCTATTGCAATGATGCAAGGCAAATACTGAACTTATGAACTAGCATCACCCAGATACTTTACCAAGAAGAACTGACAGAAGATATCAAAGGGTGCAGGAGTGACATCAAAAGTGTTTAGGCACCAAGTTGATAATAAAATCAGAATGCGGATGTGAGCGTGTGTGTTCTGAAGGGAACTTGGGGCATGTGGTTGTGTGAGACTCTGTGCTTGTATGATGCAATTTATTTAAACAGTCAGTTATGTCTTAAGGGAATGTAAACTGTCAGGACAAAACATCTGATCAAAATTGATCTGTGCAAGAAAAACTCACTCACTGCTTTTGTTAATAATCCCTTTTGTGCTCTTCTGTATTACTGACATTTTTAGTGATTGTTCTGAAGTATGTTCTGAATCATGTTTTGAAGTTGAATAAATTACTTGATATTTAAAACAATTGTTTAAAATTAAATTATAAAAAATAAATAATTAAAAATAATTAAAAATTAAGTATAAAATAATTAAACACTAAGTAGATGAAAAGTTTTGTACCTTTGGTACCAAAATTAGTATAGAGAATTTTTAAATTTCACTCTTATTGGTAAGACTACTGAAATGTGGTATCAACACTAGTGTCCAGCATACTACACATCAAGAGGATACAGAAACTGGCAGAGTAGTGTCAGGACACTGGAGATCATCTGTGGCCAGTGCAACATGGTCTGATTGCCCTCCACATCCTGCTGGGAGAAGATCTGAGACATGATGGCTTTACGGGCCACATTCTGGTAGAACAACTCCACAACAGTTTGAGGATTCAACACTAAAGAGAGAAACAACAGCGAGGAACAGTCAGCATTCTCATCATCGGTCATAACTTGTGTTTTTATATTGTGGCGATTCATGTTACCTGATCTGTTGGAAGTAGAAGTCGTTGAATCGGACAGCTCCAGAACAGACAGATGCTGAAGATCAGCATTTCTAAAAAAAACAAAAAAAAAACAGTACTAATTTCATAATCAAAGATGAACTAAAAGAAATGACAATCATTTGTATACATGCAAATAAAAATGATAAAATATTATTATAAAACATATATACAGAGGCAGGTGGTCAAGATAGTATTGAATTAGAGGTCGACCGATCGATCAGGCAGATTTTTGGCAATTTTTATTAATCGGCCGATTGTGCTGCAAATTAGACCGATTAAAAGGCAGGCGCATCTGCGAGCAGCTAAAAGTTGTTGTGGAACATGTGGTGATGCTTCTTGAGGCAAGCAGATTGCAATCTGCTGGCGATACTTCATTTTTCGTGTTCCGCTGGATCTCGCGCACAGTTAAGTGCACAAGCCTTTCAAACTAAACTCCTTTGGCCGTGAGGGTGGAAAGAAGCATTCAGCACATGCACACTATCTTGTGGACTGCTGTTTTCAAGCGCTCAAGTCACTCGCACATGCGCTGTTGTACGCAGACCGCACGGTCTCAAATTGGGCTGCATGCGGACGGGGTGTGCGGATGTCCGCAGACCCTCCTGATGATGAAAACCTGGTAACAAGCCCAGCGGCTAAATTATTATAGTAACCTGCTTTGTATAGATAAGCTCCAACGTTATCAATTCTGTTTCTGTACCAGAGACTTTCTCTCCCTCTGAAGCTGCGTGAGACGGAGCAATGCACACTCTGCAGACGTGCCTTGGTCACACACAGCTTCAGCTAACGATGGCAGGGGAAAACAGACCATTTCAAAAGTGTAATTACATTGATGCCGACCATGCTTATCATAAGTGCAACAAGTCATTTGCATGTGAAAGTAGAAACACGTGCAATTCAGATTAAACTTCTGGCTAAAACGTGCACGTTAACTTCCATCATTAAATGTGTCTGTGGGTCCGACATAGTCTCCACGACATCATCGCTCATGGCCAGTGCAAAAGTCTTAAAGCAGTTATGAGCAGCAGGCTGTATAATATGAGTGAACTTTTATTTTTGTTATCACTTAAGATTATGACCTTGTGCCTATAGCAGTGTCTGTCAACAAACAAACAAAAACAACATGCTTTAGAACAGTTTTGAGAAGGTGCTTAAAAAGTTGAGCCATGTATTATTACTATGAATTAGGCTACTACTAAGTTTATTGGTAACAATTTACAATAAGGTTTATTAGTTAACTACATTAGTTAAACTAATAAAGAACTGCACTTATACAGCATTTATTAATCTTTGTTAATGTTAATTTCAACATTTACTAATACATTATTAAAATCTTGTTAACTTTTTTTTAATTCACTGTGAACTAACATGAACAAACAATGAACAACTGTATTTTCATTAACGTTAACAAAGATTAGTAAATACAGTAACAAATGTATTATTCATGGTTAGTTCATGTTAGTTAATACATTAACTAATATTTAACTAATGAACCTTGTTGTAAAGTTACCAGTTTATTTAAAGTCTTGATTTTTGATTACCTGTTTTTGCACATTTAATATTTAACATATACATTCTTTTTTATTTAAAATTATTAAGTGCACTGATTAGAGAGGCTTGTGTTGTGCAATAAATGTTTAATTTAAGCAATTTTCTGTATCACATCTTATTACTTAACCGTTGGATTTTATGAGATGAAGGGGGAAAAAAAAGAAAATCGGCCAAACATATCGGCAAAAAATAAGTAATCGGCATCATTTATCGGCCATCGGCTGCCCTGATTTATAAATATTGGCATCGGCCAGAGAAAATACCTTGTCGGTCAACCACTAAATTGAATTCCTTGATTCACTGAACCTAAAGTTCATCAGTAAAACAAAACAAGTATGTGAAAGCAGAGATATGAAATCTAAGCGGCTACAGTATGTTCAAATTAAAAACAAATAAGGCACCATGTAGTGATGAACTTCCATTAGAGGTAAAAAGACAAAGAACTATTCCTCACAGGAATTAATGCTGATTCAACTGATCCTTGTATTTACAGCAGCTAACATTTGTCTTATTTATGCAGTTTTACAGCAAAAAAATAAATAAAATAAAATTGTCTGAGTGGAGGAAAACAAATTTTAAAAGGCCCATCAGAGCGATGGGAGGGTAATATTTAACATCTTAGTTTTCACTGCAAAAAATGATAAATATTTCAGCAATTAGGTCATTGTGTGTAATTAGGCAGCCATATACACACATTTGCAATACTAACCATAGCTTAAATATGTGGATCTTTTTTTATGGATTGGGACATGTGGCGTGTGGACTCACAGTATGTCCAGTGGTACGGACGAGGACAGCGTCAGGCTCATCTGCTTGAGCAGGTGATATGTGCAAAGCAGATTAGAGCATCGAGGAATCAAGTCTTGCTGCAGCTGCAGTAACTGATTACCGGCCCCAAGAAACACCTGCACACACAAACAATTGGCAAAGAGTATAGAGACTACGGCTGTCAAAAGGGCTGAAAAACAAAATTAGAAACATTTTTTTTCCTGTTTGAGGAAAAGATTACTGAACACCAGGATTACAGTTATTCACCAAGATTACAGTTATTCTGAGCCGTGCATTAATTTGAATGGTGACAGCTATTATGGGAGTGGCCTGATGCAGCGCAGGAGATGCAGATAACTTGATCTTGACTTTGATTCATTTTTAATGAAAACTTTAATTAATGCTGTCACGTAACACATCTGTTTCAAAGATAAAATGAAATGAATTGCGAATCACAACATTAAAATAAAAATGTAATGACTGTACAAATGCTTGTGAATCTAAATAATTCGGAATCATTGGGAATTGATACATCTGTCCTTTTCAAGGAACACGAGATGTGCAGTAATCTCAGACAACTTAATCGTGGTAAAATTTTAATCCAATCCACAAATTCGTTTGAAGAACCAAATTAGCCAGAGATCAGTTATCATGATTAGAAGATCTAGCATCTGTCAAATCATCTCAGATGTATTAAGCGAGGTACGAAGAATGGACCCCTAATTTTTAAGTTAATCAACAAGGGAAGAAATACATAAACAGCACTGTTGCATTCTCAAGCCAGTTCGTGTTTTACAGGTTTTTTTTGTTTGTTTTAGTCTTGACAAAATAATCCTCTACAATGTTAATATTTCATCATGTCATACACATTAATTATATTACATTTTATTTTGATTAAAATGGCATCTTATTTCAGATCAGAAAACCTGATCTCCTGAAATAACATTACAATATTGTACATTATTTTCCTGAAAAAACATTACAATATTGTACATTATTTACATCATAATGTGACAAGAAGCTTGAAGATAGCGCTGACATGATTCCTCGATTACATTCAAGTGCTCGAAAACCATTGGATGGCATTATTAGAACATTTTCTAAAGCTGCAGCTGCTGCACGACATACATAAAACCATTTCACAGTATTATTGTGAAATCACAAAGGCTGCGATTCAATTAAATAAATATATCTGCTGAGGGTTTTGGAGTGATTTGTCCTAATCGACACCCAAGCGTCTACTGGCGACACTCAATAATATACCTGATCACCCGGGGGCATCTCCTAATCGACACCCAATAATATTTATACTCTAGCACTGCATCTATTAGTCGACAACTGGCTTAGAGTCGGTCAACGTCTTGACCCTTTTGAACCTAGTGCTCCCTAACTTGCTGCACAATAACTTGCTGCACAATAACCATATAGACTCCAGACTATGACTTAGAATACGCTTTATTCACAGCCAGAGGACCTCGTATCAATCAAAGAGAATCCCACCAACAAGAAGAATGCAACAGTTTATATAGGATAGGAGCATGGTAAAGCATTCTACAATATGATTGGTTCTTCAGATGTCAAACCCTCATGTTACTAGGTAAAACAAGATCTGCCCAAATCATGTGTTTATTAGTTCGTGCTCACTCAATTTCATGAGGCTATTATATTCAGATGGTTGTCTAGCTGTCCCTAAGTTTCATTTCCCCTTTTCTTATATTTGGACATGATTCAGACACACACTGACTTAGGCCCAAGGTTTGAGAACATTTAGGTTTCAAAAGCATATAAATGTTATTACTGCAAGGGAAAAGAAATGTCAGTTATGATTAATTAAAAAATTCCATCACATTACTTTGTGCAAAATATAAAAATGGTCCATACTTTTTTTAAGAGGTAAACCCTGCACCCCCAGTATGTTTTCTCGGTCCCAAGGCATTCTATGTGTCATACATGTAGGTGTCTAAATAAGGGCTGGGAAGCGATTAAAATTTGAAATCTAATTAATTACATGATGTGGCAATTAATTAATCTAATTAAGAGCAAATTAATCGTACATCAAATTTGTCTGAGAAATTATCCCTAAAAGATAATCTGAAGTCATTATAAAGCATCAAATAGACATTACAAAAAGTAGATTCAGAAAGAAATATTTTATTTGATTCAACATAGAATTTATTACACAAACTTTTGGACCATAAGGTTGAGTAAATGATGACTGAATTTTAATTTTGGGGTGAACTATATATATATATATATATATATATATATATATATATATATATACACACACACACACACACTATATATATTTTTTAATCAATAAGGAAATATGAAATTCAAAGTAAACATGGTCAACTGATGTTTTATGAATAAATTTCTTAGAGAAGTTAATTTACTGAAGGCTACTAAGAAAGCTAGGTTAATAAGTTTATTACTAATGTGGGGGGCGTCACGCAGGCACAATAGCGCTGTATGACAGATGTATCACTTTTATTTAGTTTTTGCTTTATTCAAAATATTCACAAACTAGTTAACTATAGCCTATCATGAACCATAGGCTATATATTCGCTGAGCACCCACGGGAAAATATGAGATATTCTCCGTTAATTTTAACCAGTATAAAATGACTGCAGGCAGTGCACTTGAGGCAGTTACTATGGCATTTTTTAACGACGCATGTCGAGTTCGCATCAATGTAATACATAAACGCGAGAGCACATTAATGTAATGTGCAGCACGAATCTCTCCACAAAACTTGCGCGCTCTCATGGCTCTCAGATATTATGTGTGCATGCTCGGTTATGGAGTGTGGGCACCAACCGGCAGAAACATAAATCGGCGCCTATTGTCAAGTATTTGAATGCGATTTGTCGTTTAAATCATGTCAGCTGATCTATAACACACGATGGGTGCTGCCATCGCAGCCAAAGCAAAACAGAGGCTAGCTAGACCCTCCCTCCTCCTCCTCCTCTCCCTCCCCTCCGTGCTTCCTGAAACAGTCATGAACACGCATTTAAAATCATTCTTGTCGGTTATTGGCTGGAGCATGTTTATTATGATTTGTGGTCCAGGCTGCACCAGTTTGTTTTTATTGCCGTTTTCGCAGCTTGTGGCGACTACAGAGACCGCGCTTTTTTACAGTGTGTTCAGGGGACAGGCAGCTAGCGGATAGTGAGGAGATATTTGCTGTATGTGACAAAAAACGTTTTGGCCTAAAAACACGTGACATCACTTAGAGCACCTTTAATTATGGAAAAAAATAACGCATTAAATGCCCAGCCCTAGTCTGAATGTTAAATAAGTAAATAAATAAATAAATAATAATAGCCTGACAAAACATCTGATTTAACTTTTTGAAATGTATAACTGTTCCAAAAATAGCATCGTCCGGACCTCTTGGAACTTTAATTGAATACCCCTGCTGTAAACCATAGTTTACAGCCATCACGCTGCCAATCACGCAAGGTGATTGCAGCCACTGACTTGTATTATATGAATCACCAAAGGTTTTAGTTAAAAATCTTCTTTACTGTTCAAAATAGAGAAAAACATAGTCACCTACTTCTTGGATGGCCTGAGGGTGAGTAAATTAACAACAAATTTTTAGGTGAACTAGCCCTTTGAAGTCTCCCTGTAGTCAATTTTATCCCATAAAACTCATCTTTGATCACAAAAATGACACATTCACACGTTTTTTCCCCCCCCGTGAAAATAGCTTGAATGTAACTCTACACCCTTGCTTCATATAGTATACGCAGATCTATGAATATGCTAAGTTGCTCCACCTCCACTCATTTGCACAAGCTCAGAGATCCACTCAACTTACTGAGGTAAACGCTGCACAATGGTATCGCTTTTTACAACAGACACATAACAGAAATAAATTTGATTAGCCTTTTGCTTGACTACGTTATCAAACAGCTAATAATCGGTTGCTAATATTACACAATTCATGTTCCTGTTCGCCATTTCAGAGTCAGACAGCTGTCTTCTGAAAATCAGTATCCTTAGAAATGCTTTGAACAACTCAGAACATCAGTGGAGAAAGGCATATTCATCATAACATCGTAATATACATTATAAACCTACTATATTGCTAAATCTACCCAATTTTTCATATCAAAAGAAAAATATACTGGGATAACCTCCTCGAGACTATCTTTCTTCAGAACGGTCATAGTTAATGATATGCTAAAGCCCACGGGACGTTGACATAACTGGTTACAAGGTAGTTTGTGGCATCAGAAACACCAGTGATTTCAAACCACATTTTTGAAACTCTTTAGATTACTGCAGTTTTAAAGACAAAATATATATATTCAGCAATAGTGCTGACTTGTGAATTTGCACATGGTTTGTCTTAAATAAATAAATAAATAAATAAATATCTATCAATAAAACACCGCTGTTTTAATTAACAGCTCTAACTGAGTCACATGCTAAGTGTATGTGTGTACTCACATTGTCTCCAATTCGTAGGTACAGTTGCTGCAGGATGAGCAGATCTCTACAGAGCAGAGTTCGGGTCATGGCGGTCTGGCACACAGCTTGACAGATCAGACTAGCAGCCACACTGCTGCCGTACAGCTGAGAGAGACTAATCCGCACTCTCAAAGACTGACCTACAACAAACATCACATCAGTGCTGATTTGAGAAATAGTTCAGCCTAACAAAAACAAAACAAAACAAAAAAAATCAGTCATCCTTTAAATCACCCCTTAGTCGTTTTAAGATCATACAACTGTCTTTCTTAATCCATGAAAGAAAAAAGAACACACAAATACACAAGATAATATTTCTTCAGCTGTTTCCCACACAACAAATGCAGATTGTGACCAATTGTAAAACTAATCCATACGAATTGAGCAGATTTTCTGAAGAGACTCGATCTCTTTATATGATGAACGGATTGAATTTAGGCTTTTATTCACATATAAACATTCATCAACTCACACATCAGTTGTGGTAAACGGAAGCTCAAGCATGTTTGCTTAACATGTGCAAGAACCAATTAGGTTCATTCTCCTGTGTTACGCAGCACGTTTGAACTTCCCCAAGAGGTTTGCTCCCGCACATCAAGCAGACAAAGGTGCTCTATGTAAGAATGACAGCTAGTTGTTGAAATGGGTACCGCAGTCCAAATTCAAAATATTGTTTGACCCGCCCCCTCCTCCTCAGACTCAACGCTCGCGCAGGTTGCCAGTTTGAAGACACGCAACAGGAGCGAGCTCAATGGACATTGGAAGGCGAGGAGACTTGTACACTGTAAGATAATTAGTTGATTTATTGATTTATGATGAGTTGATATTGCGTTTTAATATGCTCCTGTTCATAGAGATTTTTAGATGGATGCTGAGGCTTTTTAGATCGGGTAGAATCTGCGATCTCTGACCCAGTTTGTTCGCTGACTTCCATGGCTGCAATTCGCTGCATGTGTTTTCCGCCAACTGGCAACCCGGGGTGGCGAAATACTATTGGGTAAATTGACAACGTGCGGTCTTGCACAGACGGAAACAAAAACAGAAATTCCGACACGGAATGCAAATTTCAAAGTAAAATAACTGGCTGTAGCAATGGTTTTCAGAGAAACGAGTATGTGAACTCAGCATGTTTAATAAATATCTGCAAACATATTATGGTATTTTTATGCTTTAGTACATTAAAAAACGTACAAAGATCACCTTTAATCTTTTTGTTTATGTTTGCTGAACAATGTTTATATGTGGATGAAAGCATAAATTCAATCTGTTCATCATATAAAGTGATCAAGTCTGTTTAGAAAATTTGGACTAAATCGCTCGATTCATATGGATTAGTTTTACAATCTCTTTATGAACTTTTTGAATTGTCAAAGTGGAAGTTGCATAGACAGTCAATGAAACGATAGAAATCTCTCCGATTTCAATAAAAAGTGAGTGTTCATGAGGGTGAATAAATGACGTTTATCATGTCGATCCAAAACTATATGACTTTCTTTCATCTGTGGAACAAAATATATATTTTTTAATAATTTATTATATTATATATATATTAAATAATTTATTTTTGTTACACAGAAGAAAGAAATTTATACAGTTGGGAAAGACACAAGAGTGGGTAAATAATGATAGAATTTTCACTTTTTGTCTGCAAAGATAACTGCTATAATTAAGTGATAAGAACACATTCAGAATAATGTGAAATGCTGTACTATTGGTGGTATAGCCATAAACACATTGACAGTATAAATAGCAACATCCACTGAATAAAAGAGCTTCAGTGGCCACAGGGGAAAAAATGTCATTGGTTGAGAAATTAAATGAACAAATTTCAGTTTAATTAGGCTTCTGTCATTTTGTGACTTAATTTAAAGCTGCCGTCCATAAGATTTGCCTCTTTGTCGCCATTTCTGTTTGAAACCTGCAATTGCAGTTTTATGCGAAATTATTATCATTACGTGCATTGTGCATCGGCATGACTCAGTGCAGATTAATCTAATGTTTGCTGTCAGTCACCACATCGGTGTGGATACTGTACTTCGGAAATACAGATTCTACGTCTTGGAAGTATGACCAAAATAAGAATTTTCACCAGAAAATGTCATCTGAACAAGTAAGTAACATGTCTGCCAATTTAGTTCTTACCAACTGAGAAAAAAAGCATTATGCTTACAATAAATCGCGCTGCCAATGGTGATTAAATGATTAAATAACGATCACTTAGCTTGGATCATGCCAAACTATGCAAATTATTATTACGGTTATACTTTGTTCTCAAATTGTTAATGTTAACAACATCAGCATTGCGTGACCGTGTGTATTTAGTGTGTATTAGCGTTACCTCTAGATTTTAATTTCTGTACACTGACACTCCGCTGTCCGACATCTTTTGCTTTTGAATACGTGTGAATCTCCAGTTGTCATTGATGATTGTCATTTGGATCTTTCTGGATTACAATCCACTATCAACCTGAGAAGTTTAATTATTTCAGCTGCTGTAAGAAAAGGCTATAAATGATTCTCACATGATATAGCTACTAGCTGGGACTCCTTCCTTTCTGTTTACAGACGTGACGTAATGCCGCAAAGACGAATGGCTGCGTGATTGAATTTCCCACGGAAACCCACCAGTACCACTCTAGTTATAAAACATCATTACAAGCTTACCATTGTGAATCAAGCCAAGGTAAGGAGTAGTGTTGCTTTCGTCAACGAAAATTATGACTAAATATCGTCGTCAACGAACCTTTATCACGTGACGAAAACGAGATGAGATGAAACGTAAATGCTGGTCATGTGACGATGACTATAATTAAACGTATAATGCAATATTGTTGACGAATAAAAACGAGACTAAATGTGGTTTACAAAATAAAAACTATGCTAAAATGTCTCTTAATTTTCGTTGACCAAAATGAGACGAGACGAAATGTTATTATGTTATTTCGTCTCGTTTAAGTAAGTTATTATTATTATTTTGCAGTATTTCTGTTCCCTGTGTCTCATTTCAGGGGCTGCATCAGGTCACACTGCGCAGACACAGATGACGTCACTTTCTCAAGCCCCACTCGCTGCATTATTTAGATGAAGCAGCTGCAGTGAGTTAGCAGAAATGACAACAAACAAAGTTAAGTCTGACACAGAGAACGGGACCGATATGTAGGGAAATATGTAGATTTCACGTGCACAAAACTTCATGAAAAACGCACAGATCATAGAAAATGCACATCATTATTTAAAGCAGATTCTTACGATTCTAACGAAATGAATCCAAAATCAACAAAATATATTGCGTTGTTCACAAGATATTACACAGGAAATGATTTAACATACTTAGCTAAAAACGTGTCTCTTTCCGGGATGCAGAGTGTATCCAATGATCCCGGACCCATCCATGTTCATTTTCCAACGTGGAATAACACAAAATAGGTATCATCTTAAAGCTTAGAAACTCAGCTTTTTAATGCATTAAACCATTTTGAAAAACTCCTAACGAGTGCTGAGAAGTGCCTTTTAAACCTGAGTTTACCGTCCGTGGTCACCATCTAGCAGCGAAAAAATGAATAACACTTTAACTATACTTTATGCCACAAATTTTGAACCAGATGCAGCTCACATGTAGGAGAGCATCACCAAAAAATATTTTTTTCTTTGATCTTATTGCCTTCCTGAGTTATTCCATGTCAAACAAAAAAATAAAAAAATTATAAAAATATATATAATTTTTTTTTTGTCTTTTATCAGCAGTTTTCAGCATGGAAATGTCCAAATGTAATGTAATTTATATTTTCTAAAAAATTAAAAAGTGTTCTATCAAATGATTCCTACCTTTTGACTCTCCTTACAGTTTTCGTGTTAAGAGTCTTTACTTTTTTGTGTGTTGCTCAGAAAAAAAAAAACCTCTAAAAAAACCTTCAGGTCTTAAAGGGTTAAGAGACATCTCAAGGCATTATAAGGTATTATCTATAAGTTACCAATAATATAATAAGATAACCTTGTTTGAAATGGGTTTGGCTAAAAGAAAATTTTGTTTTCGTCTATACTACTAGGTACTTATACTATATTGACTGGGTTAAATAGAATTGCATTACTAAAAAGAGACTAACATACATTTTTCATTGACTAAAATTAGACATCCGTTGACTAAAATTAATTATCCATTAGTCATGGATAATTCTGACTAAAATAAGACTAAAATGCTCAGACTTTTAGTCGACTGAAACTTGACTAGACTTAAAAGTATGAACATGTCTAAAACTAATAAAAACTAAAATTACCGCTTGACACAAAGACTAGACTAAAACTAAAATTAAAACAGGCCGCCAAAAACAACACTAGTAAGGAGATAGTTTTGAACATTGGCTGGTTATGTACTTGCTCAAATTTATTTTGGATAATTTTTAACCAAAACATGTTATGGACTGCAGCTTTAGTTAAAACTCAATTAATGCAACCAAAGTTTGCGCTGAACCTTTTCACTATCAGATGTACCGCCAGACTCAGTATGTTTCTATTATTGAGCTGTGATTTTTCTCAATTCCAGTACACCCAGGTAGCAGTACAGGTTTGCAAGGTTTTTATGGACTACCACTGTTTCTTTTATGGTGCTTTTTTGAAAGGGCCCGGTCACTTTCATTGCCTGGTGAAAAAGTGGCTTGGATATTATGCTATCACTTTTTGTGCCCCATTTAAGAAGTCATACATGTTTGCAATGACACAAAGTCAAGTAAATGACAGAATTAGAAATAAGTCCATCAATGACAATTTTTTTTTTGGGCAAAGTATTCCTTTAAAGGTACCCTAGAATTAAAAATTCAATTTATCTTGGCATAGGTAAATAAGAGTTCAGTACATGGAAATGACATACAGTGAGTCTCAAACACCGTTGTTTCCTCCTTCTTATATAAATCTCATTTGTTTAAAAGACCTCCGACGAACAGGCGAATCTCAACATAACACAGACTGTTGCGTAACAGTCGGGCTCATTAATATGTACGCCCCCCAATATTTGCATATGCCAGCTCATGTTCAAGCATTAGACAAGGGCAGGACGTCTGGATGTGCACAGCTGAATCATCAGACTAGGTAAGCAAGCAAGGACAACAGCGAAAAATGGCAGATGGAGCAATAATAACTGACATGATCCATGATATCATGATATTTTTAGTGATATTTGTAAATTGTCTTTCTAAATGTTTCATTAGCATGTTGCTAATGTACTGTTAAATGTGGTTAAAGTTACCATCATTTCTTACTGTATTCACGGAGACAAGACTGTCGTTATTTTCATTTTTTAAACACTTGCAGTCTGTATAATTCATAAACAACTTCATTCTTTATAAATCTCCAACAGTGTGTACTGTTAGCTTTAGCCACGGAGCACTATCAAACTAATTCAGAATCAAATGTAAACATCCAAATAAATACCATACTTGCGCGATTAGACATGATGCATGACGAACACTTTGTAAAGAACAATTTTGAGGGTTATATTAGCTGTGTGAACTTTGTTTATGCTGTTAAAGGCAAGCGCGAGTTCCGTGGTCGGGGAGCGTGAGCATTTAAAGGGGCCGCAGCCTAAATTGGCTCATATTTAATGATGCCCCAAAATAGGCAGTTAAAAAAATTTATAAAAAAAAAATCTATGGGGTATTTTGAGCTGAAACTTCATTAGACACATTCAGGGGACACCTTAGACTTATATGACATCTTTTAAAAAGACGTTCTACGGCACCTTTAAACATCACAGTCAACAAGATAATTTACCACAGAACCTTCAAAAAGGTTTATTTAATGGTACCAGTGGGTCTGGTGTCCGTCTCTGCATCAGCCTCCAGGTCCAGTTCTCTGAGCAGCATGTTCATGGCAACAATGGGGTTAAAGATGTCTTGCAGTTTGTTTGCAATATCCTGAATCACATTCACTCTGAAGAGAACATTTCACTTTAGACATCTAACTGATCAATTACTAATGTGATTGCATTAAATCAGTGATTCAATTGATACTGACTCTTTGGCCAAAAGACCGTCCAGTATTTTCTCTGACACTTTCTCTGGAGACAGTAGGTCATCAAGGGCTTTCTCCATCTCATAGGCCATGTCCTCCGGAAGAGACTCGTTCACCAGGCGCAGACACTGAACGAGTTGCAGGACGTCACGGCTCACATCCAAGTCTAATAAAAGACCACCCAGACACGTGATCAGCTAAAGACAACAAGAAGGAAAACCTGACCCCCAATCCGCCCCATCTCACCCCCTGCTTTCAACCGTTACACCACTGAGCTTTTATTTTGGCAGGTAACTACAGGGAGACCTGAATGCTTCTCTTGGTTATAAATTGCGATTTATAAACGATTCTAATTACGAATTTGGGAAGATGGTTGACCCATATTATAAGTGACTAAATCGCACATACAGCACTTGCAGAGTAGCATTTACTGTAAATTGAAACTGCTATGCTTTACTCTGAAAAATGCAGTGCGTCAGATGCTGCATTTTTTTTAAAAATGTATTATTATATATAAATGTATATAATTACATCACAACCGGAGCAATTTGATGATCGTACTAAGCTGTCTCACATTGTCACAATGCAATGTCAAAATTCATTAAAAAGTTACCATGCTGAGCTGTCAGAAGCAATTCGTCCATGAAATACATTAGAAAACATAACATTTTGAAGTTTATTTAGTAATTTTTAGGCCATTAACACTCTGAGGTCTGAGGGTATCGCCGGCGATACCACCGTGGTTTTTTTCTTATCAGTGTGAAAGAGACTCAAAATACTCTGTCAATGTTGCACATACAATTAAGAGTTATACACCATTTTAATCTGTGGAATATCTTCTTTCATTTGTGTACACTCAGAGCAAAAAGAAAATGTTGTGCTTTTTGTAAAATAAAGAAAACTAACATGATGCATGATCTCTCGTCTCCCTCTGAACGAAGTCCAATCTGATAGTTCTCAGAAAATGAACTATAACTTAGTGAATACTAATCACAGAAAAATTACACTCATGTCTAAAAAAACATTAAGATGTCAGGTTTTAAAACATGTAAGTCAAATCGAAAACAAACCTTCTGTGTTTATGTAATCTGTATGAAAAGAGAGCCATGTCAGAAGTCTGTGATTCAGCTCATTATCCGCTAATGCGGCCACGCCCACGGAGCCAGCGCTATTCAGACGCAAATTCAGTCAATACATGCATACATCATCTCAATCGTGTATTTATTGTCTTCAAAAGTGTTTTGAATAGCCATATTTAGCGATCTCTTGCCTCGGTTAGTTCCTTGATTGTCACATGATATGCCTCTTCTTTTACTGAGGCATTTGTGGACAAAAGGGGCAGAGCGCCCTCCGGCTGCAAGTATGAATTAAAAACACAGCATCCAGTGCTCATAATGATGACAATAAATATAGAATAATAAATATTACTCCTCTGTATAGAAAATTGATATAAACATATGAGAATCCATCAATATTTCTCCAAATGTGTATGCTTTTAAGCATATTAAGAAATTATGGTCAATATAAGATTTTAAGAGTCAAAATGTGAAGCTTGAGTCTTAGATCTTTTTAATGATGTATAGTTTGTCAACTGCACATCAACATTTAGGCTCTATAATATAACAAATATAGTAGCCTATATGAAATGCCCTAGAGGTAGGAATGTTCAGACGCTTTGCATCACAGAAATACATTACATTTTAAAGTATATTAAAATAGAAAACCATTATTTGGTTAGAGACTTGAGACTTCTTTTAAAAACATTATAATGGCAATGTGTTCAATCTTTTGACTGGTACTGTAATTTAACATAGGCCTATACAAAATTTTCTTCATATCATGTGCAATAATACGTGCATGCATGAGATCACAAAAATCATTTTTTTTTTTGTCCTGAGTGGACTTTAATCCTGTTATCAGCATGATCACAGAGGGTTTTTTCACAGCCTACCTGACTGAAAGGCCTCATTAATATGCAAGTCATTTCAGGTCATTATTATGCAATTCTTTTGTCTTCTCAGGTGAGAATCACCCATTATTCATGATGATTCACGCCTCCACACATACTGTGTTTCTTGACAAAAAGTGTCTTAGAAAATTTAAATCTCTCTATTGTGTTATATGAAGGAGTAGGAAGGATAATTTTTACTTCATTCTGAAGCAAAAACTCTAGTCTACAACCTCCAATACCCAGAATCCTTGTGAACACAGTTTTAATATATATTTTTTGGCCTTATTTCAGTGACTTAAGTTTTTTGTTTTTTCAATAACCACGCATAAACGTTATTCCTTCAAAAACACAAACATGTACATACATGTTCCTCACATATTATTGTAGCCTAGTTTGTGCTGAATACAGTGTAATGACACTTTTGTCATTAATATGTTTATGAACAACTGAAAAAAGCACAAATGTCAGGGCATGTCAAAACTTCTCCAGGGCCCCAAAAATCCCCAGACCCCTGAGGGTTAAAGGCCATTTTGCGATTTTAATCATCATACAGTAAAGATGACTTTATGAAATGATAGTCTCTCAAACACTGCCTCTTACCCTCAGCAATTGGAGTTTCCTCTTCAGAAAACAGGTATTCATCTGAGGACAGATAAAGATGGTCGACAGCAAAGCAGGGTAACAGGAAAGACACAAAGCCCTGGAAAAGTAGAGTAAAAAGATTAGCGATCAACCAATATATATCGCCAAAGCCAATATTAGACATTTTTTAATTATCGCCGTCAGCCTGCAGATTTTTGCTCTGTTTGACTGGTAAGTGTTAAAAATGGGACTTTTATTTTGACAGTACTGAGAACCACAGTGGAACACAGATGCACACAAGCTCATGATGTTTAATTCACTCTCAAGTCCCAAATTTTGAGCTCACATTTTTTTTTTCTGTTCAGTCTAATAAATCACACAGCAAAAATAGATTGTATTTAAACAAGTCTTTAAACAAGTCTTCAAATATCTAAAAGATGTAATTGCACATTCCAGCTATAAGAGCTTCTGAATTATACGTTGTATCAGCTCGCATTAAAAATATGTTTATTCTGTATCTCTCTGGACTTACAATTGTTAAGTGACTGCTCGCACATTATTCAGGAGATTTTTGATGCCATTTGAGGCATGAGAGAGAATAACTTTAATCCTAGCACACTGATGTACTATATACAATTAGTAACCATGTCAAATGAATGCCCTTTTATGCATACTGTATATGTAACTGTAGTATGACCAAAATGTGATTCCCCGTATGCACAGACTTACCAGACTACTAAATGCACTGCTGGTTGCAGTGCTTACTTGGATAAATTTCAGTATGTTCTAAGATTAGTGGGATTATTAGAAAGTATAAAAGGTCAAAGAATCAGTTCCCAAAAACCAAAAACAAAAGTAATATTTCTACATTATTATATCTGACAGAGCATTTTTAAGTAATTTAGCACCAGTCAGGGAGTGCCCTGCACTGGCTGAAGAATCTCATGTAATCCATATTCAAATACAGATTGTTTAAATAAATAAATGATTAGGTTTCATTTGATTTATTAATCTCATAATTTTACAATTCTGATCAATACTCTGTACTGAGTACAGAATAAAAGGAATTGCAAGCATGACCTTAAGCAGGCTTCAGAAAAAAGTTGCATTTGGTTGAGCCAATGTTTCAATGTCAGGCTGATCAGACAATCAAACAGAGCCGTGTATTAATGAAGCATTCAAATTAAGAAAAACATGGGGCGCTATGGAGCGGTAAAGAGTAGACAAATTAAGAAAAGCATGTATATTAAAGTAAAAAGGGACAATTTTGATATAATTTGACCTATACACACAGACACACTTACTTCACTTAAACAAAATTAAGTGAGGCTGAGATCTGGTACCTTCTTGAGGACGCAGACCATGGCTGTGGAAGGGCTCACATGCAGGGCGAGTGGCGTGGACAAAACATCCTGGTACTGTAGGCAACATGCGTAAAACTTGGACCAGAACTCCACCTGCAGCAGGCGGTAGTCTTCCTGACAGAACTCGTACTCCGTCACACTGGACTGAAGCTGAACACAATGTTTGATTACATTTTTAAATGGTAACAAGAAATGTTGTTGTAATAATGGTAACAATGGGGAAAACAGCACTACCTTACCTCATTTTCCACTGCGACAGTAACCTCTTTCTTCAGCTCCTCCCATGATAAGTCGGAATATCGCTCTGTGCCTCGTTTGTAAATCTAACAGAAAATAAACAACTCTTCTTTATGAATGCAAGTATAAACATAGCAGTTTTTCTGTTCATATGGCAGAATAGAGGTTTGGATCAGCATGTAAAGTTGCTACACTGTTTTGGAGGTGATCAGATGAAAATGATGCTCAGGCTTCAACAGTACACTCCAACTGTACTCTCTGAAGTGTCATTTGTGGTTAAAAACTGTACAATCTACAATAACCTTTCCTGTAATGCAGGAAACTGCTAAACTGCTAATTTAATCATTTAACTCCTGAAACAGTATTTGGGAACCTTGATTTTTCTGATATTTTCTGGGAAGAATATTTAAAGGAAATGGCCTCTGGGAACTTTCATTGAATACCCCCCGCTCTACGACCCATTAAGAGTGAATTAAAGTAAATTGAGATTTTTACCTGTAAAGCTTTAATGATGGCTGAGGCTGTGAAGCGCAGCGGTGAAAAAAGTACATCAAGATAGATTTCCTGTTTAAAAATAACATTGTTTAAGGAACGCAAAAATGGCACAATTTATGACAGCAGTTTCAGCGTTCACATCAAGGGGGAAAAAAAAAAAGGTGAGAACATTGCGTTGGGCGGGGGCATGCTCCGCATGCCAGCTTGAATCTATGTAAAATACACTTACCCGTGGGTCTTGGTCTTCACCAATGTGAACTTCTTCCTCTGGTGACGGCTGGACAAACACCTGGTTCCACATGCCTGTTGTGTTACTACATTTTAAAGCATAAGTGGCAAAGTCAGACAAAATTAGCAAATATTTATTGATATATATTGTGGGGACTTGCGTTTTTTATTTTATTTTCTAAAAAGACTTAAAATTGAACTACTCTCATCTCTATTAATCAAACCACTTTAATGAAATATTGTATAAAATGTATAAAACTTTGCACAGATAAGCTTTCAGATTTATAAAACCACATATATACACACTATAGCCTGCACAAAACCTGCAAAAAAAAATCTCCTTATAAATCACTCAATGGAAGACTGTCCATACATTCATCTCCACCCAGTCTCCTCCCTGACATAACAATATATGGAGCTTACAATATCTAGTTCCGCATAACCTCATCTGCATAGAATTTCCACATATTACCATCCATGTTATACAACCACTTTAAACTGTAATACAGATAACAATGCCACCCATGGCAACATTACATTACTAAAAAACATTTACTGTATAAGTATAAGATGCTACAGTTTCAGAAAATTGTATTTTTCTCATTCATTTTCAAAGGCAAAATATTTTTAATTGTTTTAAAGGGGACCTATTTTGCAAAATTCACTTTTACGTGGTGTTTGAACATGAATGTTTGTCATCAGTGTGTGTAAACCACCCTATAATGGTCTCCTTTTTTATAATCCCCACAAATCAGAAACAGTGTCTCAAAACAAGCTGTTCCAGTTTTCTCCTACTGTGACATCACATTTATGAAGGGTAATGTGCCCAAGAAATTAGCTAAATTCGTATGTTTGTGCAAATAATTTTACACCGGACTGCTTTGCAAACGAGGGTCAGTTCTAGGGCTGGACGATTAATCGAAAAGTAATCAAAACTGAAATTCAGAACCTCTAACCGAGGTTTCATTTTCCCATGTCGGTTATTTCGTTTTTTTAATCCTGTCAATACTTCCCCCTAAAAAACATACTACCATGTGTGTAGCCACATGACTCTGCCCTGTCCATTCAGTGTCATAAAAGCAACACGGAGGTGAAGGCCGGATCAACACACAGTGATGGCGCGCGAGCGGTGAGCCTTGCGTCTTCACTAAACTTTGTCAGTTGTTATTTGTTTTAAGGTTTGCCAGTTTGGACATTCAAGTGATTTTAGACGACTGGATGTATACTATTTCGAGCTACCGTGCTCGAGCAGCTGCATTGTGGCACGAACACTCATACAAACAGTAGCTGCGCAAAACGTAAAGATAAGTGTGCACAGAGAGGAACGCAGAAACTAGTTGTCAGCGTTGTCCTGTGATTTATCACTAAAGTAGCTTAGAAGCTCAAAACTAATTATAGCATATATTTTTCTACTTTTGAAGGAAATATTTACAACCCACAGCTTCACAATTAATAGAGAGACGGTATGACTAATTCACACATGCAATCACTCGTACTGGTAATGTACTAATAATACAATCTTTATCTGATTTACAACGAGCAGAAATCTGTAAGAAATGTTACGAACCATAGATAAAATAACTGCTGATAGTGAGATGTGTCATGTCAGATCACTCTTTCAACAGGAAAAATATCCCACCTTTAATAGTCAATCATATTTACAGTACAAACCTTGTCAGGGAACTATGAGGGCAAAAAAACAAACAAACAAAATAATCGTTCATTAATCATAATCGAGGTAAAATGTTCAGTTAATCAAGGTTTTGATTTTAGGCCATAATCGTCGAGCCCTAGGTCAGTTCAATGCTATATTTGCACAAAATATAAAGAATTCACATTTATAATTGCATCAGCTTTGATCTCTGTATGTTGTGGAATGACAGACATAACGGTTGTGGTTCATTTTAATTTCTGACAGTCATTTTGGCAGCATATTGTATAGCCAAGTATAACTACAAAAATCTTGAGGCAGTGGGACTTGTGTTTGAATGTGTATCATTTGAAGCAGTGCAGTTCTCCGTTTCAGCAGCAGTTTTTGAAAATGGACTTTGCTTTAACACTATAAAACTCATTTGTACATCCAGGAGCAATGCAATAGTGGTACTTTTTTTGTCTTCTGATGCCCTGTGTTTTCCATTTTTCACTGTCTCTGTCTTTATCTTTTACTATCTATCCTCCACTGTCTGTCTTTATTCGTTTTTATCTCACATTTATCGTGTTTGTTATATAATTTTTGATTAGACTGGAAATCCATTTACTAAATAATATTAACTTGACTGACTGCTTCATTTCCACTTTAGTTCATAGATTAAGTAGGTTATTTTAAATGGAATATAGACTGTTTTGTGACTGTCTTCTGGGGGTTTGTTAGACTAATCAGTTAAAAAATATTTTAATGAAATTAGTTGTGGTGCGCATCCCTAGTTAAAAATCAAATTCTATCAAACTCTGCATTACTCACTGCTCAAAACTGATGTACTTCACCACAGTCTGGTTGTCATTATCCAGCCAAATAGCCCAAATATCAGTCGCCGTCAAGACAAAATCCACTAGTGTCTCCTGTTTCACACAAACACATTTACTTTTCAGTACACTTCCATCACTAATCATATGAAGGATTCAATGTTTACTGTACTGAACCCTACCTGTGTTGAAAATAGTGTTGAGATGTGATCCAGGCTGTAGCGATTGTTCTCATTGGCCACAAGCTGCAGAACACAGAACTGACTGCGTTTGGGCACTGCAAGGTAGATGGCGAGACACAGACCGGTGGATGAGGAAAAGAAGAGTCGGAGCTTATGAGCTTGTGCTGGAGAAGCCTTCACATCCCCACGACCCACAGGCATATACTCCAGCATATCAGTCACCAACAGACACATCTGATGCTGAGAGACAAACAATTTATACATCAATGTGACTGGCATGAAACTACTACTGGAGCCAAATGCGCACACAAGATGACATATGCTGTACCTAGTTGCTGACATTTAAAGTCAAGGCAATTACATCTTGATACGTCAATTAAATTGGATGCATGGATAATCTGGAGTTAAACTGACCTTAAATGACCACATCCGCAGCTTATGATCTTGACACAGGGCGAATACAAAAGTGTCATCCTCCAACTGGTGGACAGCCAGACTGATGGCTAAATCAGACGTGCTCTGATCTCCCCTGTGAATGGGATTTTAATGTTTAAACAGTTTCTGCTCTGTTTTAGGTTGTGTGTGATTCAATTAACATTTAAATTTTATGCAAAAGAAATAATGTACCTGATAGCAGTGGGCATCCAGCCGGCCAACCGCTGCATCATTGAACTCTGCTTTAACTCCAAAATTGACACAGTCCCTTTTTGAAACAGAAAGTGGAATCATGATTTTGTAGAAAACAAAAAAACAAACAAAAAAACAACAAAAAAAAAGAATCTGCACATTATTTTAAGACATAAAGGGTTAACTCACTTAATTAAAATAGTCATTTACTCATCCTCATCCTTCAGAACACAAATGAAAATATTTTTAATATTCTCTATTTTTGTAAAAAGTAAAAAAAAAGTGCAAAAAGACGTGTCCTCCATATGAATCAAGCAGTTTAATCCAAGTCTTCTGAAGAGAAATTTGATCAACACACTTAGAGCTCATCAAATATGGTAAACAGAGAAGCAACCATGCGACAACAAACCTCATTGGTTCTAGCGAGCCAAGCAAGCATGGTTGAGATTCCAAAGCGTATACCATGCTTGATGATCTAAGAATTTATATTGATCAATGTTTATATATATGAATAAAAGGCTTAATTAAAGGGATAGTTCACCCAAAGACTAACATTCTGTTGAAGGGTTGAGCCAAAGTCTCCCTCCCAGAAGGATGATTCTCTCACATGATTGCATTCCCAAACAACAGCAACTGAACGCAAGTTAACATTGCATTTCGTCTGCGTGCTCTGAGACAAGTAGTTTATGATGGAGCAACTTCCATTTTTATTACAGATATTTTGTACCAATTTCTCAGGAAGTGACGATTATATTCACTTTAATACATGGGATGGGCACTGTGCTTTATTTGCATAAGTTAAATTCACAACTTTGGGTGGAAACACAGCAATTTTTTGGGTGAACTATTCCTTTAAAACAACACAATGAAGTTGTATGAACTATCAATCTTACTGACATTAACTTTTTGATGAAATTCAATATTCTGTAATTTTTTTTTTTTTTTAAAAAGCAAGAATAAATTTCTTTACAAAAGAACTAAAATACTGAAAAAAATCTGGTTAAAAGTAAGTAGTTCTTTACTAAATGGCGTTATAACAAAGCATTTTTGGATTAACATGCTACATTTTTATGAGGGCAAAATTTAAGACCTTCACAAACATGAATACTCTTTACTATATTTAGAAATATTCTATTTTTTTTTTTTTTTTTTTAACAAATTATGTTCAGAAGACTTGTATCATGTCGCTGGAAGTGTGAACGCAGATTTAGACAGATAAAGATTACTGTATAGATACAAACCATCTTGATCATGAGGAGGTAATGTGACTATAATAATGCTGCCTGATGGTGAGGCAAGAGCAAATAGTGCTTCCCCCTGATGACTGATCCAGGCGGCAGATGTGGACGGTGCAGTCAACTGTGTTCCTTGTGCAAATGGGAGCACATAACTGTGGGCTGGTTCATTTAAATTCAGCTTCCCAATGTCTGTGAAAATGGACTGCATCTGGAGTTCAGTGACCAGATCCTATAAGAGAAAAAGTCATACAGATTAGGGCTGAAACGCTTAGTCGACATTATCGACAATAAAAAAAAAAATGTTGACAAATATTTTTGTTGTCGAACAGTTTTTTGATCTCATATGATCTCTTTGAAGGGCCTGCAAAAACGTGGTTTGACCAGTGGGACGCTGTAGTGCAATACTGTAATGTAGCCCTCCTAGATCGAATCCAACAGAAGAAGACACGGTGCTTCGGAGTGCATAGTGCAAATGAAGTGGAACCCGTAAAATGTGGGAGTTTAACATAGCATAAAACAAACATGACGTTTAGCATAACTACAAAAAATGCAGTCATGCAGGGCCACCAACTCTCATTCAAACACATAGCAAAGCATAGAGGACACAGACAGCACGCCGAAAGATAAGACAGATCAGGTTTCTTTTGATATAAAACAAAGTCTTAACTTTTAAATTCTGGCAATTTTACTAAGGGATTCAAACAATACATGTGGTTTTGGCGCTCTTTAATGCATAGTGACAGATCGCTGTAGCGCCTCAGGTCAAGCGGCACATGAACCCATTATCTCTTCCTCTTTTCTGCTATTACAGCACGAAATATACATGAATGAATATTAAAAAGTATATTGAAAGATACAGTACAATTTACTGAAATGAATCCAGCTCTAATGTAAGCACTTAATCTTCAGCTTCAACCGCAGAAAGACAATAAAACAGCTTGCAAACAAATATGTCACAAAATGTTACATTTACCTCAGGAAAGTCATTCAGTGACCATAAACTTGATAGTTAGTAAAAAAAAAAAAAAAGTCATCAGAGGAGCATTTTTCAGAAATTTTTGCACAATATTACGTTGATATTTTTACTCTTATTAAAAAATTATTACAATTCCCAGACTTAATAAAAACAAAGTACATAATTTTAACAGTATTTTTAACAAATTCATTAAAAATATACTTTCAAAAGCTGAAGTGATTTCCTTGTTTTAATTATAAGTAAAAGTATAACTCAGTATTTTAATGAATTGCTAGTGGAATAATCAAACAAAGCATACTGATTAACCAGTATAATAATCGATGATTAGTCGATTAATCGTTCCAATAATCGGCAGATTAATCGATTATCAAAATAATAGTTTGTTACAGCCCTAATACAGATTATAGATCATATACATATATGTATTACATTAAGTGATTTCTTCTATGCAAAAAATTTAAAACTTCAGGACATCAGCACTGAAATGGCATAGTCAAATGCAACTAATAGATAAATAGATAAAATTGAAATAATTGACAATTCTGATTTTTAACTTAACTGCGAAACTCTAAATGTATGCACAGTTAATTTAATATATTTTAAATGTATGTAAAAAGATGAAACATTTTAAATTAATGTAAACAGAAGGAACATAAATATTCTATCAAATTACATCTGTGCATTAAGCCTTGTAGTGTAAATGCATACTACAGTCCAAATGCAATGTTTTGAATCCATTTGCCCTATCTTGACGCAATCATGCATTTATCATCATCAGTCAAAATGTCTTTGCTTTTTATTAAGTCGCAGCAAACTCTGGATGCCTTTGTCCATATAAGGGATTTCCTGGAACATCGCAAGTTATTACTACTACTTCTTATGGGATGTGCACAAGTACGTGAGAGCGACGATCAATCAGGTAAATGATAAATGCCATGACTTTTAAAAATATATTTCTTTTGTTTCTGAAAAATAATTTTTGCCCAGACCAAAGAAATAAAGTGAAACTATTTATTTTCATGATCAAAGTGAACACTTTCAAATCCAGTTAAGCGCAAGATGTACAGTGCCAATCTGCCATATACATTACATTAATGAAATTGACCAGGTATTCAAGATTGTTCACACCTGATGCTCATTGTGGCTGCATGCTCAAAAGAAGCTCCCAGAGTCATTCAAACTGAACTTGTCTTCCAGAGTGTTGTGTCCCTCACCTGCTCTGTTTGTTGTTCTGTGTGTGTAAATAATTGTGTGAGACGGTGTACTTTTTCTACAAAGTTAATAGGCTTATTGTAGCCTAATGAGTTTTACCATCTACTCGTTGTTGTTATCATCTTCATGCTCAAACATGTTGGAAGCTGTAGGGAGGTGGGTGTCTATTTAATTTTTGTATCAACTTCTCTCCTGTTTTTGGCTAGTTAGGGAGTTAGCGTACATTTCTGCTGCTTATTTGTTTTCTTTTGCTAGTTTAAGTAGTTTTACTCCTTAACTAGTCAGAGCGTACTTTTTGTTATTTTGGCATTACCCCCTCCTGAAGTCTGTTTTGCTTCCTTTTTGATTTACTTTGATTTACTTTGTCTAAAATATCTTTTGTTAATAAACATTTTGAGCTTCACTCACCCCAACATCTCAATCTTTTCTTTTCACTGTTACTCCCTTTCCCTAAGACAAACCTTAAGCCTGGGATGTAACACTGTAAACAACTAATGAATTGTGATTTTATTGCAACATGTTTGTTTTAATGATGCATAAATCTACATTTTAATAATGAAAAGTAACATACAGAAAATGATGCATGTGCAAGAACAATAGCGTGCATAGTTGTAATTTACTGTCTTTACGTAACTATCATAATATGGTTGTTTCTTTTAATATTGAAGGCTATATGCTTAACATGTAGCTTTGTTTGACACATTTTGTATCTGGGGTCCCTGCTCTGAAAATCGTTGAAGACCCCTGACTTATTCTATGACTGGAAAACTGCACTGCACAATTGCAGATTGTCCAGGACTTGTTGGAACCCTGATAATTACAAATTGTATCCTCATAAATTGAGAAAGGACAACATTGACAACAGCAATACTGGACAGTAAAAGCTAAGCTAAATAAACCACATTTAGTGGAAGCAGAAAGAAAAAAAAAATGTCATCTCAATTCTTTCTTCAATTATTCTTGGAGGTCATGGCAACTTTACAAGGCTGGCAACTGCATTTTATAAAATAACTGAAATAATAAAATCTAGCTGCATCTCCAGAAAAAAACTGCCTATGAAAGTAAAGATTCTGTCACTTACACTGCGGTACATGCGGGTTGGGTGTGGCAGCACCAGGCGATGGACTGATTGGCTGGTCACGATCAGAATAATGACGTTGTTAAGGGTCTCTTGTATAAAAACTCCTCCAGGCAGCAAAAGGCAGTGTGGGATACGCAAGCGGACAGCATTATTCAGAAGATTAGTGTCCAGAGACTGCTCAACAAACTGAACGGTGTCATCTGAAGTGGACCTGGAAGACAGGAGACATCCTAATGTGTATATACTGAAGGATAAACAAATGTAATTATTACAACAGTGATAAGTCATTCATTTTGGGACTGTAAATATACAGTACAGTTCAAAAGTTTGGAACCACTAAGTTTTTTAATGTTTTTAAAAGAAGTTTCGTCTGCTCACCAAGGCTACATTTATTTAATTAAAAATACAGTAATATTGTGAAATATTATTACAATTTAAAATAACTGTTTTCTATTTGAATATATTTCACAAAGTAATTTATTCCTGTGATGGCAAAGCTGAATTTTCAGCATCATTACTCCAGTCTTCAGTGTCACATGGTCCTTCAGAAATCATTCTAATATGCTGATCTGCTGCTCAAGAAACATTTAATGTGTACAATTGTACAAAATATTTGTGTACAATATTTTTTTTCAGGATTATTTGATGAATAGAAAGTTCAAAAGAACAGTGTTTATCTGAAATCTAATCTTTTGTAACATTATAAATGTCTTTACTGCCACTTTTGATTGATTTAATGCATCCTTGCTGAATAAAAGTATTAATTTCTTTAATTTCTTTTCAAAAAAATAAAAATTCTTACTGACCCCAAACTTTTGAACGGTAGTGTATAATGCTACAGAAGCTTTGTATTTCAGATAAATGCTGTTCTTTTGAACTTTCTATTCATCAAGGAATCCTGAAAAAAAAGTACACAACTGTTTTCAACATTGAAAATAATCATAAATGTTTATTGAGCAGCAAATCAGCATATTAGAATGATTTCTGAAGGATCATGTGACACTGAAGACTGGAGAAACGATGCTGAAAATTCAGCTTTGCATCACAGGAATAAATTACTTTGTCAAATATATTTAAATAGTACAGTTATTTTAAATTGTAATAATATTTCACAATATTACTGTTTTTTACTGTATTTTTAATTAAATAAATGTAGCCTTGGTGAGCAGACGAAACTTCTTTTAAAAACATTAAAAATCTTAGTGGTTCCAAACTTTTGAACTGTACTGTAAGTACTTTTTAAATAATTACTAGTTTAAAAAAAAATAAAATTACATGTTAAGATTTTTATATATAGGCTATAAACAGCTTCAAAACATAAAAGCAAATAGTCTAATAAATAGGGCTGTCAAATGATTAATCGCGATTAATCGCATACAAAATAAAAGTTTGAGTTTGCCTAATATATGTGTGAGTACTGTGTGTAATTATTATGTATATATAAATACACACAAATTTATGTATATATTTAAGAGAAATTTGTTATTTATGTACAAAATATTTTTATTTATATATAATAAAATTATATAAAAATATAAATAAATACATATACTTGTAAGTATTTCTCAAATATATACATGAATGTGTTTGTATTTATATATACATAATAGTTACACACAGTACTCACACATATATTAGGCAAACTCAAACTTTTATTTTGTATGCGATTAATCGCGATTAATCATTTGACAGCCCTACTAATAAATAATAAAGAGGAACAATGAAACATTACAACAATAAACAAAGAGTTCTTTCTGTATTTAAGAGTATCTGAACGTTTTTCATTCAAAAGCTGTGAGGGATTATTTTTTATCTTTCTCAGCTTTACGGTTGTTTGATTATTACTGATGTCATCATAGACAGCGGAAGAATAAACTGCATTCACAATAATGCACAGATATATTTTGAAATATAAGATGTTTTTGTCCTGTCTATTTAATCCCTTAAGACATCTAACTGACTGTGTTTACATTAATTTCGCAAAATAAAAGCATTTTGATATGCAAGTAGGCTACATTTAAACACTTAAACGGAGTCACACACAGCCACTTGCGCGAACGCCCTTCACAAAGCGCGCATGGAAATTGAAAGCAGCCTTCTGTCAGTGAGTTTCATATTTATAAAATATAAGCCCACAGCACTCCAAACAACATAAACGATGCCTTCATAGAGCATTTGAAAATAGGCCTACCAGTGGGCAAGAATGCAAGCTGCAAGCGCGTTTCTCTCACAGCGAAATTCTCTATTTCACTCTAGCTTTTCCGAACTGTATGAAAGATTATTTTATAGAAGATTTGAATAGTGTGTGTATGAGAGGAAATGGAAACAAGCACAATACGGTTGTTTCTGACGATGCGTGTCCACTGGCGCGGAGCGAGTGTATTCAGTTCATTGGCTACTTTTACATGCACCCAAATAATCCATTTGTAATCGGATTGAAAAACGTTCATGTAAACACCTTAATCGATCTGACTGAGCTCGATCTGAATGAAATTTCGATTGGATTGAAAGGGGTGGTTTATTTCTTTTCTAATCCGATCCAACAGCAAAAAATTACCATATAATCGCTTGAATCCAACTACTTTCTCAATCGTACTCAGAAGTCTCTGGGGCACATGCGCAGTGCAATGTTGACATGCGACGTAATTAGGGCTGGGTATCGTTAAAAAAAATTTAGATACCGAGACGATACCGATACCTTGACTTCGATACCGATACCTGAACGATACCTTTTTCGATACCAATTTTATAAAATCTGTTTTAACAAGATTACATTACCTCAAAAAAATCTTTGGTTTTATATTTTAAATTTGTTGACTTTTTTTTCAGACTCAAAGACTCATCTTCTGAGCCACTTCAAGGAATAAAAAAGCACAAATTAACAAAATTTAACCAACACAACAAATCAGTGCAAATAGTTTTAATAAAATTTAGTTTTCAATGCAAAAATTCAGTATGTGAGGCTCACTGCAGATCTTTTTAAATCACTCAGCAATTGTTGTTGTTCTTCAAAAAATTAATTATTATTAACAAAAAGCTAAAGTAAGAGTGACGCACGTTCGTTGCGTCTCACCGTGATATGAGAGTTCTGTGTCTTTATTAAAATCAACACATTAATGATTCATCTCTCATCCACCACGCAATTAATTGGAATGTTATTTTTTTATTACTTGGCCCGACCCGCAGATTATCCGCAGTATGACAGTATCAGGAGGATGCTGATACCTCTTTTCCAGCAGAATTGTTCGCGTTCTGGAGCCAGAGCCTGTGCTTGTGCAGGCGAACTAGAGCCTGTCACGAACTGGTCGTGTGTTTCCATAGACTTGAGGGACGAACGCTGATGTGTATCGTCCCTCCATAACTAGTCTAAAAAACATTGCGCGTTCCGCTGTTTCTGCAGGCAGTGCGACACTTCTGTTTTCTGTTAACAGTATCTGTAGTGAACCGGCTGCTCACATAAACAGCCGTTTCTCACCCGTCCAATTCGGAGATAAACTGAAAACGAAACCGTTGATTCACTCGCCCTCTCGCACATAGGGTCTCTCTCGCGCGCATAGTTTTATATATTTAGATATAAATAACAATGTAGTGCAATGTTACTTGCTCATCAACGAGACAGCGAAAGCATTTCTCCGCCCCCTCTCCCCGGCTCCATTCTGAGGTACCGAAATTTGGTACCAAATGACAAGACACTTTTCGATACTCGATAGTACCGAGGTAATTCGATCGGTACCTAAAAAGTATCGAGTTCGGTACCCAGCCCTAGTCATAATATTGGAAATCTTTCTGTTTTAAAACAAGAAGGGGAGCAAATGGATATCACACAAGAAGCCACGTACAAACTTTGAGTTATGCCGGTGAAAAAGTCTCAACCTCGGTCAGTATTCACTACAGAAATTGAAAGTAAAAAGTGACATAGCTGTCTGACGCTGCATTAACGGAGCATATTCTCTCAGAGACTAATTTCAACATAATATGCTGATAACGGTATATAACTGTCTTATTTTATCCCATTATTTCTCTTGTGGCCGTACAAATAGGCTGGTGAAACAAATGAGAACAATAGTATTTTGTGTTAAACAGGTTTTTTTCTAAAGTCAGCGCTTAAAGTAAAGCTGCGCTTAATTTTCATTGATGACCGTAGTTTTAGGAAATATTATAGCCTACATTCTTAATTTTAATTAGGCCTATAATTCATTGTATAATAGACCTAAAAATCTGTTTAAAACATTTTCAAAGATAGCTAATTAGCCTAATCTTTTATTATCCTCTCAGCACAAATATTAATTTAATAATAAAAGACGACAAACCTAATAGTTATAATAATAGACTAGAAGAGTGTAACAGGCCTATATTAATTGGAAATGCCAAATCCTCTTAACAAGATTCGATGCTTTTGACAATATCTCTGGCTATTGTCGATACATGATCATTGTCTGTTGACGCAACCAGCGTTACCGCAAGTGTGATTGATATGGCTTCACACATGCAGAGCGCGTGCGCAAAAGTTTTAATCGGAGTGTATATAAAACACATATAAACGGATATTTGAATAAGATTACAATGTTTAGAGTACATGTAAACAGATCTGCAATCAGATTCAATTCATTTGGATTGATGAAAATCGGTGCATGTACACATAGCCATTGAAGAGAGAATCACAATGCATTGATTTTTCTCCAACCCCTAATAAACATGCACTATGGATTAGGGCTGCAACAACGAATCAATAAAATCGCTAAAATTCGATTATTAAAAGAGTTGGCAACGAATTTCATTATCGATTCGCTGTGTCGCGCGACTATTACGCCTCAATAAGACGCAGAGATGTTTGAGTATAAAAAAGCGCGGTTGAGCGCGAAGCAGAGCGGAGCAAAAATAAATAGATAAATAGCAGAGCGGAGGTAGAGGAAAGACCATCGGAGAGTAAGCAAGTTTGTGAATATTTTAAATAAACAAGGAAAAACTAAATAATAGCAATCCATCTGTCATACAGTGTCATTGTGGCTGCGTTCAGCGCTCGTGACACGCAAGACGCGTCGCTATGGAAACATTAAAGGCAAACGTTCTAAAATAACGGTCGCCTTAAAAAAAACTCAGAATATTTTAAACTCACGCTCGAAAGGGTGAATATTAATCAAACAACAAAAGACAAAGAAAATCACTCACTGCTCTTTAGCTTTAGGATTTATTATATACTAATTATATTTAATCCATAAGGAATGTTGGATGCAAGTTGTTATAAAGAATGCATATATCATTCATTGAAAAGAAGACATTGTGTTCTTCTTTAGGAGGAGTGGTTTTATTTAAATTATAAGATAATATCTTTTATGTCACAGCAGTTAAATCTGTGTCTGTATTGCATGTTCAAATTTTAATATTATTCATATTACTAGGTTAATACAGTTTATGTTTTCTCCAGGAGTATATAATGGGTTTGGAAATTTTTGAGAAATTCTTAATGCATTACAATTTAACTAAACCCGTTAGATTTAGTCAACTAAAATCTTGTGATATTTAGTCAGCTACTAAAACAATTCAAATGACTAAAACATGATTAAAACTGAATGGCATTTTAGTCAAAAGACTATGACTAAAACTAAATAAAAATTTGCTGTCAAAATTAACACTGATCTGTTGTCATGTATTTATTCTGTGCTTTGTCCCATATCGGTTATTGTTGACAAATATATTTGGGAGTGATTGAGTGAATGAGTGTAGTGTAGAGAAGAAGTTCTACCTTTCAAACAAATCCTGTTAAGTTTTCTGATTTGATTTTTTTCTTTATTTAAAAAAAAAAAAGATGTATTGTTCTGACAGCTCATGTCCCTTTAAACAAAAATATACATCTTTTTGTGCACTTTATTTAAAAAAAACCCCTATATATTTGGCAGATGTAAAGCATACATGTGTATGTTTTTTGTGTTAGTTCATTTGTTCTTTGTTTTTTATTACTTTAACAGCTCAGGGATGTTAAAAGAGCAACCTGTTTTTGCACGTTCTGAGGATTTTTTGCACTGTGAATTTGCACTGTCAGTTCTGTTTTTGAATAAAAGTTTGGAAATTAATGGGGTTTTTTTCCGATTCATCGATTAATCGCAAAAATAATTGACAGATTAATCGATTATTGAAATAATCGTTAGTTGCAGCCCTACTATGGATATAATTATATCAAAATCTCACGATACGATAATACCTGGATATAAACTCCACGATACGATATTTCATTTTTAAAAAAAGAAGAGCCAAATTAAGACTTGGAAAAAAGTGCCATAAGTGTTAAACAATGATTGAACATTACAATGAAGTACAAATTAACCATGTCACATCCTGTCCTCTTTTCTTTATCCTTTAATCATAACTGTTGCTTAGAGGTATGAGGTTAGGTATAGTATGAGATTAGTTAAATGACCTAAAATTCCTTTTATAAAATAAAATAATTGCACCAGCTGGACCTTGACAAAGGTAACATCTATTATTTTTTCTAACATTCTCAAGAGTTGTATTTGTTAACATTAGTAAATGCACTGTGAAGTAAAATGAACAAACTATGAACAGCTGTATTTTTAATAACTAACATGAACAAAGATGAACAAATACAGTAACAAATTTATTGCTCATGGTTAGTTCATGTTAGTTAATACATTAACTAATGTTAACAAATGAACCTAAGTGTAACCACAAATTCAACACAAATAAGATGCTTGAACACATGTAAGATCCAGACAAGGTGTAACAATATTTTGTAAGTTGGATTCATAAAGACTAAAGACTTGTTTCTAAAAGAATGATTCAGTGATGGATACATTTTTAACAGTAATTTGTTGCTGCCTAGTGGTGTAACAATGCAATCGATACAGTGATTTATTCTATTTTGATCGGTAAAGTAGATATCAGCGTGTCTGAATAATACACTTTTGTACGCTTCTGTGATAATTGGAATATTTGTAACAGAAATAATGGTACTGTGTTTGACAAGATTTTTTGTGAAGCTGTTTATATCTAAACAAGGTCTAATATACAGTATCTCACAGAAGTGAGTACAGCTCTCACATTTTTGTAAATATTTTATTATATCTTTTCATGTGATAACACTGAAGAAATGACACTTTGCTACAATGTAAAGTAGTGAGTGTACAGCTTGTATAACAGTGTAAATTTGCTGTTCCCTCAAAATAACTCCCCGGTGTCATGTGACTTGTTAGTGTTACAAGGTGTCAGGTGTGAATGGGGAGCAGGTGTGTTAAATTTGGTGTTATCGCTCTCACTCTCATATACTGGTCACTGGAAGTTCAACATGGCACCTTATGGCAAAGAACTCTCTGAGGATCTGAAAAAAAGAATTGTTGCTCTACATAAAGATGGCGTAGGCTATAAGAAGATTGCCAAGACCCTGAAACTGAGCTGCAGCACGGTGGCCAAGACCATACAGTGGTTTAACAGGACAGGTTCCACTCAGAACAGGCCTCGCCATGGTCGACCAAAGAAGTTGAGTGCACGTGCTCAGCGTCATATCCAGAGGTTGTGTTTGGGAAATAGACGTATGAGTGCTGTCGGCATTGCTACAGAGGTTGAAGGGGTGGGGGGGTCAACCTGTCACTGCTCAGACCATACGCCGCACACTGCATCAAATTGGTCTGCATGGCTGTCGTTCCAGAAGGAAGCCTCTTCTAAAGATGATGCACAAGAAAGCCTGCAAACAGTTTGCTGAAGACAAGCAGACTAAGGACATGGATTACTGGAACCATGTCCTGTGGTCTGATGAGACCAAGATAAACTTATTTGGTTCAGATGGTGTCAAGCGTGTGTGGTGGCAACCAGGTGAGGAGTACAAAGACAAGTGTGTCTTACCTACAGTCAAGCATGGTGGTAGGAGTGTCAATGGTCTGGGGCTGCATGAGTGCTGCCGGCACTGGGGAGCTACAGTTCATTGAGGGAACCATGTATGAGCAGAGCATGATCCCCTCCCTTTGGAGACTGGGCCGCAGGGCAGTATTCCAACATGATAACAACCTCAAACACACCTCCAACACGACCACTGTCTTGCTAAAGAAGCTGAAGGTAAAGGTGATGGACTGGCTAAGCATGTCTCCAGACCTGAACCCTATTGAGCATATGTGGGGCATCCTCAAACGGATGGTGGAGGAGCGCAAGGTCTCTAACATCCACCAGCTCCGTGATGTCGTCATGGAGGAGTGGAAGAGGACTCCAGTGGCAACCTGTGAAGCTCTGGTGAACTCCATGCCCAAGAGGGTTAAGGCAGTGCTGGAAAATAATGGTGGCCACACAAAATATTGACACTTTGGGCCCAATTTGGACACTTTCACTTAGGGGTGTACTCACTATTGTGGCCAGCGGTTTAGACAATGGCTGTGTGTTGAGTTATTTTGAGGGGACAGAAAATTTACTCTGTTATACAAGCTGTACACTCACTACTTTACACTGTAGCAAAGTTTCATTTCTTCAGTGCTGTCACATGAAAAGATATAATAAAATATTTACAAAAATGTGAGGGGTGTACTCACTTCTGTGAGATACTGTACATGAGCGAATCGTCATTTAGGAATTAGATCATGTGGGTGATAAAATCGAGAACGCTATCTTTTAAAGATTAATAATCGTGCAGCTTGCCTTTGTGCACCTCTCTCTTACGTGCACGCTCTCTCTCTCCGCACTGATATCTGATGTATATGAGTAGCGTGAGCCGCAAGGGCTTTTCAGTACATTCGTTGCTATAATATTCATGAGGTGAGATGTCTCTATTAAAGGATACGACCCTCGCAATTTGCTCATCCATCACCCCAGAACCATTTTCGGAACCGGGCTTAAAAAAACAAAAAACAAACTACACTTTTTGCTCGGAAGACGTGTATCGTTTCATACAGTCATGTGACCATGATAATATCAAGACAATTTTGCTATCACGATACCACAATATTGATAATATCGTTACATCCCTAACATGCACAAATTCATTTAACAATGTAACATTGTTAGAATAAAGTTAAAGCAGGGTAGAAAACATTGTATATTATCCTTTACATCAGGGCTGCACAATCAGTTAAATATCAAAAATATCAAGATTACAATTATGGCTGCAGTGATTGATTCAAATTGTACATTACAACACTATTTACATCTACTCCCATTGTGTCAGTTTTCTATTTACAACCTGTTTTTGGCAGAAATTGAATATTGTAATAAAACAAAGACTAGGGCTGGGTATTGACACAGATTTCACAAATCGAATCGATTCCGATTCACAAGGGGCCTCATTTATTAAGCGTGCATACGCACAGATTTGATCTGAGAGTGTGCGTACGCTTAAATCCACGCCAACACTCATATTTATAAAAACGTTTTTTTGACGTGGAAAAGTGCTTAGCGCCACGTCAGGGTCTGAGCAGATGTACGCACTTTCCTGGTCAGATTACTGCAGGTTTTTGGAAATCTAAGCTATTCTAGCAGCTCACCAAGGATTTGGATGATGACTGGTGATGTTTTATATGTAAATTACATTAATTAGGTGTCGTTTAAAATGTGGAGAACTGAAACCATTCAGCTGTTCAAGATCTGTGATTTATAGATTTCACATCTGAAAGAGAGGTGTATGCTCGTTTTCTGTATGTACGTTCATTCTATCAATCACATGTACGCACATCGGAGAAATGATCGTAAAACCAAATTTAGGACGGTTTCTGCATAATATTTTATAAATGAGGCAAGCTCAGTTCTGATGATCACACGCCCACTGTTGCCGCTTTCGGCGGTGGACAGGGGTCAGCATGGGCACCCTGACTGGTCTGCGGTTATGCAGCCCCATACGCTAACTGCGATGCACTGTGTATTCTGACACCTTTCTATCAGCAGGGGTGAAAAGGGTGAGAAGGATATTACCCCTCTAGGGGGGTCCGGGGGCATGGTCCCCCGTAAGAAAAATTTAAATATTCCATATTTTAAAGCATCAATCTGATGCATTCTGAGATGCTTATTTTGCCAACCTGGGGAGAGCTGGAGAAACTTAGCTTCAGCCATGAGTCAAAAATTATTATGGCCTCCTTACGAAGTATTATGAAGGGGGATCGAGCGTGAATCTTTATTGGTGTTGATTTTCAGTCTCTTTTTAATGATAGGCTTTACGCATCTGTCAATCATCCCCAACTTGCTATTTGGGGGAAGAACCTAGCGCTATGATTGGTCGAACTCTTCTTCTTTTGCTGTTGCTTGATTTGAGGACTGCACGTGCACAGAGGTGTCACCAGGAATTCTCCCGGTGCTCCCGATTAGCCAAACCGGGCCTGAAACCATCACTCACCAAATTCAGTCAGGTAAATCGCCGAGGCCAGGCGTGCTTTCAGCTTCTGATGGTGGTCTGCACTGGTGATGCAAGGACCTTCGCGTTAATATTTCCACGCACTCGCGCTCCCTTCTGGCACGCGCACATATTCGCAATTCACTGAATCGCAGTTCGCAGTTAACTGAATCTTGCGCTCCCTTCTGGCACGCGCACCTGCTCACAGTTCACTGAATATGAATAAAAAGTGGTCCTTACAGCACGCTGTACGATTAATGTGGCTCTAATGTGCCAGTTCATGAATATTACATTATAAATATTATGAATATCACATTGTCAGCGCTCGCTTAAACTGATTTGCTGAAATAGATGGTAATAGATGAGTGTCAGCCAATGCAGGGCTCCAGACTAACATCTTTTACTAGGAGCTAGTGGTTAAATGGATCGCTGTTAATCTGTTAAATGTACGGTCCAAGCCCCATGGTTCGGCACGCATGTGATTCGCGGATCAATTGCAAATTTCACTGCAATAGAGTAAAAGGTTATCATTTGCACGTGTTTTGTCTTGCTAGTTTACACATTAAATAGATATAAACCATTCCAATGCTAGAAGAGGCAAAAGAGGATTTAATGCACTTGGACGGATACATACACGCATTATGTCAGCCAAAATACCCCTCTCGGCAAGTATTCTCATAAATACTTTCGGTTATGTCTTTTTTGAACGAGGTGAGAATTTGGATGTGTATCTATCGGATGCGTGCGTGTATGGGGTCTTACTCTTAAAAGTGACAGCAACCTATAAATACCTGCTGTTTTCTGTCATGTAAATCAAACAACAAAACACAGCTTTAACAAAGAATAATCTATATTAAATTTATACAGTGAACAGTGTCATTTTCTCTTTAATTATTACATTTCTGTACATGAAAATTAATACTAGTTAGACCTTATACTTTATTTGTAACTTTATGATGTATTTATCTATGCTTGTAATCGGTGTACAGTATTTGTTCTTTTTACAGTCTGTTCACTTGCCTTTAATAATGTATTAGTTAGGCTAGAAGTTTCTGCTGTGGTATCGGAGTAGTTAAAGTGGGCTAAGTAATAAATGCAAAGTTACGCCCAACCCCCCAATTTTTTTGTGCTGATCTGAAAAATGATCCGATCCGTGACTTAATAACCGTGATATGATCCGAACCGTGAGTTTTGTGATCCGCTGAACCACTACTAGGAACACTGTAGTCCCTTACTGAATATTTTAGGAGCACAAGCAGAAAATTAAGGGGCACACCTTAAATCGACCTTCAGTGCAGTTATTGACATTTCCCCCCATTTCAACTGTATTACTTACAAATGCTCTGGTAATAAATAGATTTAACTTACATAAATTACAATGTGCAGTTTTATTTTAAGTTTGCAAGGATCCAGATTAACATTTGAGGGCAGCATTATCATTCATGTGTAAATAATAATTCAAAAGCCAAACGATTGAAAATATTTATTAGGGAGTGGAAATGGCAGCCACCTATTGGTTACAATGGTAATTTAATGTCTTTTTAATTTTAAATTAGTGTGAGTTTTCCTACATGTTGAAACTTTTATAAATGGGGGTAATCTATGAAGGAAGAACAAATAATGTTTTGGTCATCACATTAAAAATAGCATTTAAATATGGTAATATTAGAGTTTTGAAGTGCTGGAAAAAGATGTGTGAAGTACTTGAAAGCATTTTACTATTCCTGCCGAAATTCCATGTTAGTGTTACAACATTAAGTCCGTGCCGAATGTTGTTCATTTGTGGACTGAAAGCCCTCTATAACTTGTTCATTCATGGCACAATGTTTCTCCTGGTTTCCATGTCAGTGTTGTTTGATCTTATATCTATGGTTAATAACAGAGAACTTGACTGTAAGAATGTGAATGCTTTTCACTAGATCTCACAGCGATGTTATTAATTCTGTGGTAAATTCAAATGCTTTCTTTACTGGATCTCGCATGATCAAAATCAGTTCGTCAGTAGCTCGCGCCTCAAGCTGCACTGACATTGTTCCAAACTGATAAACGGTCCTTGAAGCACAAATGAGTGGAGCAGTTTCGTTCTGCTTTCATTACGTTTGCCATTTGATGTTAGGGGCATCGTTATGGTGGCCGCGGCAACGCGACTGCTAACAAATTTTGATCACACCGACAGGGAAAATGGTCGCAAAATGTGACCTGTTAGTTGCAGTCTGGAGCCCTGTTTGGAGAAACTATAACATATACAAACACATTAAGTTACAACTGTATCAGAAGGGAGGCTGAAAAGAGTTACATAAACCTCAACAGCATTCAAATGAGTGATAAGCTCTCACCAGTGGATGAATCGGTTGCTGGTGACTGAGAGGAGTTTACCACTGTCCTCATATGAGAATCCACCAGCACTGTCTGCATACTTCACACCCCCAGAGTTAATTCCAACACCTGTTGGACACAACAAAACATTCTTCAATGAGTTACACACTTGAGTGAATTTATATTTCTCATGGTTTTAAAAACACTTATGCATATGAATTGTGCCTGCGGACAAATGTATTTTTAAAATGTGTCTCATGAAGTTAGTTTACAGAACACAAAGATATGTAATCTACATTTTGCTTCTACGTGCATGTTATGTTATAGTATTGATGAGTTCACTATATATTTTTTGGGAAAATCATAATATAGAGTAGGTGTGTGGTCAAACATTTGACTAGTGGCATATTACTTTAAAAAACAACAACATAAGCCTTTTCCTAGTCTAGACTGCAAGAAATAACTGAAGAAAACCAGATGTGATATGTATGTATGTATATATATATATATATATATATATATATATATATATATATATATATATATATATATATATATATATATATATGTGTATTTATTTATATATGTGTGTATATATATATACACACACACACACATATATATATATATATATATATATATATAAATAAATACACAAATACATAAATAAAAATCTGAAACTGAAATATAATATAATATAAATAAATAAATAAATATATAATTTCCTGATATCTAACAATTTAGTGCGGGTTTGGAACAAACACGTTGTGACTTTTTGTGACGTAACAACACCCTTAAAAAAAACGTAATTTCGGATACTGACAGCAAAAATCATAGCGTCAGATAAAAAAAAAAAAAATCACAAAGATATTTAATAGATATAACGTTACGCATTTATATGAGCGTTATACAGTATGACCCACAACGCCAGTTCTGAGTCTGCCATCGCGTCACACACGAGCTGCTAACACTAAAGTCACCATTTAATCGCTCAGCCTATTTTAACGCACATCTGACTGAAAACGCCGTGTCTAAAACAGTTTAACATTAAAAGAAGTTACCCAGATTCAGTGTAATCTGTCTGAATCGTGAAACAGTCTCTCTTTCAAATCCACAGATCTCTATGTAACTCCTTTCCAGAACACCCGCCATCTTCACGCGCTGCACGTTGGGACTGAGCTCCGCGCTTCCGCCTTTCAAAAACTTAAAGGGCCAGTAAACTATAATATCTCTGCAAATCCTAACGTTTAAGTCGCTATTAAATCAAAATTGACAATTATTTTTTTATGGAAGATTGCAGTATTTATTTTAAAAAAAAAGATTTACCTGTTGCGTGCACATCATTTTTTTTTATTCATGTTTCAGACCTGCAGCTACAGAACTGTCGCTATTTTTTTTATTAAATTCATATGGATTTTGATCGGATCGTTATCTACAATACTTACCAACAAAGCTTTTAAATAAAATCACTTTTCTGTTCATGCATGCATAAGATCATGATGTACAGTGATGAGCAATATTAACATAGCCATAACTCCTGTGTTGTCAATAATGATGGATTTAAAAGTTATTGGCCAAACCTATCTTTAAAAAGTTCATAATGCGGTTGCAGATGAAATATAGTGTGGATAACATTGAATAAACCGGTTGGCTCGCACATCCGCCATGCTTGTAGTGTTTTTAAGCACTTTTTTTTGAGAGGCTGCTCACTAGCGCTTCCGAGCCATGGGTGGAGAGTGAACAGGCTGCACCGCCACCCATCAGATTCAGAGAGGTGGAGCTGGACTAAGACGTTTTTTCTTTTATAAACATACCATCAAACTCCAGTACATAATTCAAAATTTTTACTTTTGTGTTCCACAGAATAAAATCAATGATACAGAGTGTGAAGAAAATATTTTCTTTTTCTGTGTGTGTTAAACTATTTAGCCTCAGCCTGCCTAAACTTTCACTCAGACAACAAGCAAAATATAGGCATCATTCTAAAAAAGCTGTTTACACTATTTGCTTATAGAACAATTCAAAAAGCATTGAGGATTTTGGCAGATGTACTTACCACTAAATGGCAGTTGCAGAGCAACTGCAAATGCAGTGCAGAGCATGATAAAAAATGGATTGAACCTGAAATTTTCCATCATGCTCTATTTTTGCAGGAGATTTAAAACTTTTTTCTTTACTGTGGCAATGTTTCTTTAGTAAAAAAAAAATAATACTGCTAAATTATGAAGTATGCTGTCTGTTCCTGAAACAGAAAAGTTCATACACTGATGGCTTCAAGACTAGATTACTGTAATACATTAATGGCTGGCTTGGTTTACAATGCAGCAGTGTCCAAAAAAACTAATAATATTAGACCAATTTTATCATCACTATGCTCACTACCTGTAAGATTACACATCAGTTACAAATACTGATGATTACAAAACAACAACAACAACAACAACAACTACAACAAAAAAAAACTACTGGTCTAGCTCAACCACGATCATGCTACAATCCATCACACTCATTAAGTTTGAAAAACTCAGGATTATGGATAGTACCTAGAATATCAAAATGAACTCCTCTAGCCGAGTCAGTTTCTTCTAAAGGTACCTTTTTTTCAAAATCAGAAAAACCATTTAGAATGTGGTTAAAGTAAAATTTGATGAAATTTCACTTCTTTTGATTAACAGAATCTCTGATATCGTATGTGATGTTTTCTATTTTTCATGGATAACCGTTATAAGGATCTCCATCTGATCACACTAGAGACACAAGACGGAAACGCAATATAGCAAAACAGTAACCAGATAATATCTGGATACAAAAGTCATGTTTATGGCAGGTGTAAGGAAGGCCACAGTGCATGTAGTGTACATCTTCAAAACTAAAAACCTCAATCAAACAAAATAGACTTTTATTGTGCCAAGTATTGAAATCTACTATATGAAGCCAAAAATTCAAAATGTAGTGTGTGAAGTTATCTTTAGATACAGATTTTAAAACAACTTAGTCACTTGATAAAGGGTAAATAAAGAAAAAAAACAAACAAACATATGATCAGTAATACTGATTTGTACCGTATGGAATGGACCTTTGGAATGTTGTCCAACCTTGTTATTAACATAATAAAACAAAAATAAACAGGCACTGAAAAACGAGTGTAAGAAAAGTAGTAGTATATTACCATAGGAATAAAATGAAGGTATATGGCGAGCTCCTCTGTTAATTTTCTCAAGCCAACATGAGACAGAGTGACACTCTTTCAACTACATGAAATCCCTACAAGTGTTACAAACAATACAACATTTGTGATATTAAGTCCACCTGCCTTTGGAATAAATTTGGAAAGTTTTAGAAGCATACAGGAGTGTCTTCAGGCGGTACCAGGGGCAGGTCACATGGGCAGATCAACACTGTTATGGCGCGTTTTCCTGGAGGTACCATCGTAACGGGGCAGTGCTTTCTGCAGGCTTGACATGGCAGCCGTGCGCTCCACGTCAATGACCGCATAGAGCTCTGTCCTGCGGGTGGGCGTCTGGGGCAGAGGTGAAGTGGGCGTCTTTGGGGTCTGAGGGTTGCTAGAGTTCTCTGTCTCCGTCTCCACCTCAATGTAGTTCAGTTTGTGGGACTCAAAACAGGGGCGGCGGAAATCAAAGTTAAAGAAGGTGGGTGCAGAGCGGTCCCGCCAGCGGGCCGACTCTACCTTGTTAGCGCTGAGGGGGGCGGTCACATTCTCTGTGTTGATGTAGTAGTGAGTGGGGTCAGGGCTGTACTGCCGGTGGTTGTGGAAACCATTGATGGGCTGTGACTGAAGCTCCACAACCTCTTCCCCGTCCTCATCTTCGGATCCGCCCTTTGGGTGTTCCCGCAAAGGAGGTAAGGCGGGGAGGTTCTCGTAATCCAGCAAAGCCGTTCTTCGTTGGGCTGAGTTGTTGACGTTGGCCTCAGGAGTGAGAGGTGGCGGCCGAGTCCGACGGCGAGAGAGAGCCGAGGTTGAACCATTAAAGTTCTCTGGAATGACTGAGACCTCAGGAGAGATTTCCTCAGATCTACCGCTGTCAGTCACATCTGTGCTGCTTGTGTTTTTAGGGTGTGAAATAACACTCCCATTTGAGTTCTGGGCAGAGCTACTTGCCCCTCCCTCTGCCCCAGCACACTGCTGTCCTGACAAATTTGCCTCTCTCTGCCTCTGTCTCTGCACAGGAGTTGGCCCCAACACAAACCGAACACCTTCAGGCTCCAGCTGCACTCGAGGACCAGGATCAGGGGCCTCTTGAGGGATGGATTCCTCTCCATCAGGTAACGAGACATTCAGCACTGCAGGAACATCTAGAACACTTGGGCTGTGCTGCTCCAGCAGACCAGTGGTGTTCACATAGGTGTGCCCCTGAGGAGTTATAACACAAGACATGCTTTAGTGACTATCACATCTTTAGTGTCATGACATTTTTAATAACGATAACCACCAGCTTGTTGTGGTCGTTAACCAATAATTTCACTTCTTTCGTTTGACCTCCTTCCAAACTAATGTGGCAGTTTAATTCATTAAAAACTCTCCACCATAAAGGCGTAACTTAAAAGCCTTAAATAATCCCATATTCATAAAAAATCTTAGTGCAAAGTGTTGCTCCTAGTGACAAAATTCTAAGAAAGTTCTCAGAAATGACATTAGAAATGTGGACATTTCCTCTTAAAATGAAAGAAAAGATCCTAGTAAAGAAAAAAGTAAAAGAGGGTCTTAAGGTCCAAAATTTTTAGGAGTATGGATGAGGGCTTTTAAGAGGCTTAAGAGGTTTTTTTTTTTGGTTTGTTTTTTTTTAGCAGCGGAGAAAATGGACAAAATGTGAAGAGGGAGAAGAAATGTGTTGCACACAATGCATGACAGTGAGTTAATAAGACACCTTATTACCATAAGACATCTTATTAGAGACACGCTAACATCTTCAACAGAAATGGAAGTAATCACTATATTAACTACATTAACATATTTGGCAAGTGGAAAAATGCAACTATGCATCAGTTGTAACTTTTGCTCTCTTTCTGTATATTATATTTATTTTCATGCTGCTGACTACACATTGCAAAGTTTCTGCATTGACAACATTGGCTAGCAACATTGTTTCAATGTCTGTAAAACCGGGCCTATGTCTACACCAGACATAACTGGTGATGCATCGCAACATGTTTTGTTAATTATTGAATTTTTCCAGTAACTGATGAAAAATAATCTGCTCCCTCTAAAAATTTCATTTTCACCTACCCTTACAGCCTCTTCCGCAGCTAAGAGAGGATGTGTGGACTCCTCGCCCAGTGAGGGAAGGCATGTGCTCCCGACAGATGGATGCCGACTAGAGGGGTGAGAGGATGCATCCCCCAATGAGGGATACCGTAAGCTGCCATTTGGTAAGGTGGGGAGAATGTTGCCAGGAGCTACAGTAAAGCAAACAAACAAACAAATAAGGTAAACTATACTAAATCAAGCAGTCTTTAAATGTCTGTTTTATGTTTAAATCATTATAGCAATATCTTGGATATTGCAATTACCATAGTGTTACATTGTTTTGCCAAATTAACTGTATATTGGTCTTTGTATATGAATTTACTTACAAATAAACACTGCATTTGACAAGTAAACAGATCATATTTGCAGTGCAGTTCATTTACTTTCACTCGAACCACTGACAGTCATCAGTAAACTTTTATACACGTATGTAATGCTAAAGTCTCTAAATACATCTGCAACATTCAGCATCAACTAAAAAAAAAAAAAAACAGACATTAGAAACAATTTAGGAGGTCTGACAGCTGGGCAAGTCACACCTATGTGTTTCATAAAGAGTTCCATGGTAAGAGTGAACAGGTTTATTCATGAGTTAGGGTCATACTGTGATTAAAATTATAATGTAATATATATAGTGTAATGGTGAATACATTTTTAAGTAGGGCTGCCCCCCTTACTATAAAGACTGTTTAAAATACGGTTTACTATAATAACTTTTAACCAAAAATGTGCATTGTTATTAGGCGCATATCTAAGTGTTTGTGTGGAAGCTAAATTATTATTATGCTTTATTGCATAATGTGCCATTTAATATGCTCATCCACTATACTATGGAGATGACAAGTCAGCGTTAAATTCAATGCATGCTATTGTGAAATCACAAAGGCTGCGATTCAATTAAATAAGTATATGCGCTGTGGATTTCAGAGCGAAGCGTGACAATTTATGCATATGCTTCTTCTATGTGTTTCTTCCAGCGTCTCAGAGCAGCTCCGTTCACAGTAAATGCTGCTCCACATGAACTTGGTCCCTGCATGTGCTGTTTGTTCTCAGAAACTGAGTGGGAACCCTGTAAATTATCAAAATGTTCAGAGTGTCTCCTTTCTGTTTTTTTTCTGACACATTCATAATCATAACTTTTGCCGGCGTGCAGGGGCAAGTTTGTGCGCTTGAGTGCTTAATTTTTATTTTAATGGCTCATTATTATGGTTTAGTATTTCTCTGTAATGTAAAACAACATTAGCAATGTTATACATAATATTCTTTCCCAGCACTGAATCTCAAACTATTTTCCAATGCCACCCCCTGTATATATTTAAGTAATTAATTAATATCATAAACTTGTGACTAGTCAACGAATGGTTTAAATGAATGACTATTAGTCGACTTGAAAGATCTTTGGGCGGTGGCAGGGCTGTTTTAAGGTTTCCTTTAGGGGTAGGGTTTGGGGTTGGTAATAAATAACTAAACAGAAAAACTAAACCAAAACTCACAATCAGTGAAGGAAAATCAAACTAAATTGGAAAGACAGATTCATTTTAAATGGGATTACAAACTAAATTCTATAAAAACCATGACTGTGACATTTTCTTAAGAATTTGGGTGGAAAATAAGCTTATTTGTCATTACCATAATGCAAAGGTTTTCAAACTGTTCCTGGAGCCTTCCAGCACTGTACATTTTGGATGTTTCCCTTGTCGGACACACCCAGCTCAGATCATGGAGTACTCTACTAATCAGCTGATCATCTCATTACTGCATTACATTATTTTTGTATTTATAAATTTATAAATCAGTATGAATTAAACAATATGAATTAATTGTTTAATTCAGTATGAATTAAATTAATTGTTTAATTCAGTATGAATTATACAATGAATTTCGATAATGAGAACTCGAATGTCACAATGCGAAAATCTTAACAGTCTTAAAAAATACTTTTAAGTAAAATATACTTATTCTTTATATTCTTCTTTATATTTTTGGAGTGGGAGGTATGATCTACAGATGTTCTTTGGAAGTTTGATGAGATTCACCCAATATGTTATAGAAAAAGTCAGCTCCTAAAAGAACTATTGCTACTTTTCAAGATCTTGCCAATATTGTGAAAAGATTTTTCTGTATTTAGTAGAGCTGTAGATTAATTGTTAAAAGATTGAGATCTCGATTCATTATTTCTTACAATAATTCAAATTATCACAGAAGTAATGGTATAAAGGTTTATAGCTTGGATATAAACACTGATGTCTACGGTAGTTATCAAAATATAGTAAATCACCTTTCGAAAGTAACATAACGCTTCAAATAAAGCTTGACTCAATTACCTCATTATGCCAGCAGGTGGTGTGTATTATTAATTATTAATTCAAACCGATTTTAAAATAAAATGTAAATTAAAAAATGAATTCAATTTAATTAAATATTTTTAAAAACAAACTGCAGCAATTAATATTTTTTCAGAACCTCTAGTAAATTAAGTTATTTTGTTTAGTTATCTATTCAGAATCGCGATTTCTATTTAAAAAACAAAAAAAAACAAAATCGTGATTATCAATTTATCCAGAATCGTGCAGCTCTAGAATTTAGTTTAACATCCAAACCCAAGTCTGAAGAACCAAACATGTTTTGAGTACTTTATAGAACTTTGGTTAGGTGGCGAAGCTACACACAGTCACATGTTTCTGTTCAGAGCTCTAAATAAATGTTGATGAATGAATGAAGTGCAGACATACTGGTTGGCGTGTGTGGTGTGAGAGGAAGGTCTGGTTCAGCTTGTGTGAGGGTGGGCTCAAACACCGGCTCCTCTACTACGCTGATGCTGTTATTATGCATGATGTCCTGCAGCATGTTGAAGATCTCTTCAGCACGTGAACACTTGAAGGCAAATATCCCTGCAGACCGTGAACACATGGTTAAGAACACTTGCTATTCTGCTGTAACAGTTGACCAAAAAAGTCCAAAAGTGGATACTATCTGTTGCAAATAGTGACATATTAGAGTAATAAAACAATATTCTAATATATATACACCTTATGATGGACAAACAAACACACCACACAAACACACAGTGCTTCCCACACATAGACTTAACCAGGGCTGGCCACCCAGGTATATTAACGGCCGCCCAATATATTTGGTGACACATTTTTGCTTTTATTATTTTTGCCCTTTTATACTTATAGGGGCCGTTTAGATGTTGCATCTAAAAATGCATGCAAAACGCCACCCGTGCCATTTTCTTTTTTCAAAAGTGCTTTTTTCAAAAGCGCATGGTGTCTGTCGTTGCTAAGCAATCACAAGCCATGTTTTCCTTGAAGATGAAGAAGTTTCAGCAAAGGATAAATGGATTTATCCATTTAGCTAGTAGCTCTACTATTAGATATACAGTATTTGGAGATGAGAAATAAAAAAAAAAAAACGCCCTGTACAGCTATGATCAGCTGTTCGTCCATCTTGGCTAAGCTTTTGATGTTGTTACGGAAAGGGCGAAGCTGGTCGGTTGGTTTGTCACATGACTTGCAGTGTGCTTGTGGCATTCTGAAAAGTTGAGATTTTTTCCATTGTTGCGGTGTAAAACCGAGCGTGTTACGACGTTTGAGAGTTATAAAATAAACTTCAGCGTGCAAAAGAGGCAATGTCTTGGACCCTAACTAGTGGAAAATCTCCCCTTGCTCTACGCGTTTCATACCTGCTCATTCTGTGTGCGCGAGAACTGTTTACTCCCACTGACAATCCTACATGCGCTGCAGAGACACACAGAGTGTATATACGCGGTGTATATTTCACAGACAAAGACCAGGTATGTGTGTGTGTGCGCGTGTTTGTGTGATCATTTTCGTTCCACATTTAATTTATAAGAGCAGTTGGCAAAATCCAGAAAATGAACAGATCTCTATGAGCCTCTGCTGGATATATATGGTCATCACACTTTTTTATTCTAAAACTGTATTTCCTACAGATTTTTCTCTAACCAACTGATGGAGGAATTCTGCCCCAACACCTAGATCAATATCCAGAAACAACTCATAATTAATTTTGATCATCATCAATTGTTTTTGTTTTTTTATAAAAATGTAATATTTTATATGCATTTTAATTTTGCGGTAAATTGGTAAAAAAGTACTTTATCCCCCAAAACACGGCATAATCTTTATCAAAATGAATTTCAATAAATAAAAATATTGTTAAAAGTCACACATTATCTGTTGTTTGTCACATGTAAGGGACCATTTTTGTGCCGTGGGTAATAGGAGGATATTCCACCTGGCTACCACCAAAAGTATATTTCAAACTTGTGGGAAGCACTGAAACATGTAGCATTATTAATTACTTATCAGGAAAGCCAACATTTGCCATCCTGCAAGAGGCTGCAGTGTTGAATCTAAATGTTGGGAGCACATCAAGCCGGACTTACCTGATCAAGCATGCAAACGCTCTCGAGCTCATCCTTTTGAAAGCATGGGTTCAAATGTTAACAGTCGTATATTAATAACTGTGCAAAGAGCTGGTGAGCAAGACCTCATTTGGGATGCCTTCAAATTGCTGAAATTTCTGTATTTTCAAGTCTCACAATATGCTTTTCTTATAAACTTGTAATTACATTTAAGTATGATGTATGGTATGGAAGATTTTAGCCTTACCTTGACCTGTTTGGCAACGACGGCCACTTTCAAATGAGAAGAGATTTGAATCGTAGCCATAGCGACGCAGGCACAGGTAAGGCCACTTGACAGCATCACATTTCCGTGTGCGTAGGACCAGCTCATCCTCTGTCAGCTCCATGATTCCTGCTCCCAGCTCATTCCCGTCATCATCCACATTCACCACCTGTATACATTGAACCAAACCGAACTCAACACAAACCAAATGGACTCAACAAACAAAGCCAACCCACCACAAACAAGATCATCACAATGTAATACATGCATGCTGAAAAATACCGACCTTAAATTTACTCTGGTGATTGTCAGGGATTGATTCTTTATCTGGACAGCTAAAACAGCTTCCCATGGCTTCTTCAGACCATTTGATACCTAAAGCACAACACAAAATTCAGCAGTGTACAACTGGCCTGAAGCACAAATTAAATTTTGACAGTAAAGGGGAAAACTGTGGACTGTTAATTGATAACTAAAATATATTAGTTCACTGTGCACAAGATGCAGCGGAACACGGAAAATGAAGTATACCTGGGTGGAATGGCAATCTGCTTGCTCAAGAGGTAGCGTCACGTGTTCCACAACAACGCTTAGCTGCTCACAGATGCGCCTGCCTATTAATCGGCCTCATTTGCAGCACAATCGGCCGATGCAGATTAAGCGAAATAAACCGTGCTAAAATAAAGCAACCCCGCTCTGCGTCATGCCTAAGCTGTTCTAAATTCACTGTAAACCACGGTTTCACAGGGCTTATTGCTTTTATAAAGCGGTTATTTCACATACCTGGCAAGGTTTGACAGACAAAAATATAAAGCTATTACTAAAAAATTTTATTCTTCCGCCAAGCAATTTAGCTCTTTAGAAATGGAATGGTTGCCAAGCAACACACAGATGCTGCAACACAAAGGCACAGTGGCACAGTAATACTTATGTATTGTGGTCAGAAGTGTATGTTTGTAGAGTAATTTACAACGGCTTCAGACGCGGCTCAACCAATCATAATCATGGATCAAAACTATCCATTTTATAATAACTTAATTTGATACTTGCAAGCTGTTAGAGAGGCGGCTCTGAATGTGTGAGCAAAGGCACAGAAAACAGCGTGATAGCGCTGAATGTCTCATAACGTTTGTGAAATTACAGTCTCAGAAAGTTTTCAAAATACTGATTTGATCTGATAATCTTTGTGGACAGCCTACATGCTTTAGTGAATAAATGTTTGCGGGATTTAGTAAAACATTCCCAAAGCACAATTAATACCCACAATTCCAAGCCGAAATGCAAACCCTGGTTATATATTATATTGTATTATATTATATATTATCAAAGTTCAATTTTAAAATTCACAAATATTCTGATGATATATGATGTCAATCAGTTAATACGATGTCATGAAAACTGCATTTATATTGCAATACTGTACACATTTGTCATTATTTTCATGTTTTAAAAAATATTTTATGGGGGAGTTTTTTTTTTGTAGCGGTATATACCAGGGTATGAAAATGTATTTATTTTGATTTATTTTCAAAAGAGATAATAATAATGACAACTGTGTAATGCTGTGAACCGTGATATTTATCAGTTATCATACTGTGAAAATCACATACCGTTGCAACCCTAGTGCCCAATATATTGGACCCAACAGTAATGTCAGACCTAACAAGGATGAGTAACCCTTATAATTCTATTGCTTTATCTGTTAAAGCTTGTTTAATATTTCCTAAGCTGTTACGCAAGCATAGCAGTGGGCATTTAAAGAAAATATGACCCTAAAACAAAGTGTTTAAAACAGAAGACCAAACACTTCTAGAGTAGAGAATGACTAATCATTATATATGAATTATATATTATGAAGCATGACGCCTTTAAAAAGTGAAATGACAGTTCTTACCCAGATCCAGCCACCAGGGTTCCTGGTTCATTCCCCAGCCCAAAGCAAACAGTCATTCTCTAAATGTAGAAAGGGTTTACAGATGTGACAGCTGAGCCTGAAGCAATTCTATAATGTTGAAAAAATAGATAAAATAAGAAACATTTCATATGTAAAGCGTTCTTTACTGCATAAGTGCCAGTTTACACTGCCACAGCAAACTCCATCAAACACAGTTGTTAGGTTTTGTTGGGTCAGTGTGACAGTGATAATTATGTTTTCCAACAATCTCAATCCAACTTCTTCCAACTATCAACTTAAGAATGTTGGAAATTATTGGTTGAAATTACTTTAAAAATTTACCCAAAAACACATGAACTGATAAACCTGTGTGTTTGTGTTTTGTTTTTGTGAATTGTGGGGACATTCCATAGGTGTAGTGGTTTTTATACTGTACAAACCGTATTTTCTATTCCCCAACACTACCCCTAAACCTACCCATCACAGGAAACTGTGCACATTTTTACTTTCTCAAAAAAACTCATTCTCTATAATTTATAAGCCTTTTGAAAAACAAACACACACACACACACACACACACACACACACACACACACACACACACACACACCTATTTAGCATTTCCATAGTAAGAGACATTTTAAAAGAAATAAATGAGCCTTCAGAGTTCAAGTTTGGCTGTACATGTTTACTAAACATCCTTACAAAACATTTTAAAGTCACTTTGGCCTAGAGCTGCACGATTAATCATATCGCAATCGCAATCGCGATGTCAAGCTTGTGCGATTATATGACGCAAAATGCTGCGATTTTATGAAATAAAATAATAATAAGTTAATAAAAAATAAAAAAATACATGTGTGGACACAACAACCTATTATCTGAGAGCTGTTTGCCCATTTTATACACCGCTAATAAAAAGAAGACCAGTCAGTTTCAGTTTAGGCAGTGGCATGTGTGGCGCGCATGGTCATGACTTTTCCGGTGTGCAGCGCAGAGAACGGGTAAAGATGGATGCGGAGCAAACGGTCACTGAACTGGTGGCAAGAAAAAACGCTACCTCTGTTATATGGCGATATTTTGGCTATAAGATTATAAACCCAGATTAGTAGTGGTTGAAGAGGAAAGAGGATTTAATTCGGTATCGCTCGCAGCGCTGTTATCAGTGCGCACATGACGCACATACATACATACATACAAGGCTCGCGCGCACGGAGAGAGAGAGAGGCGCGTTATAGCTCGCGAACTCCAAATTGATTTCTCTTTCGCGTCCTCAGTGCACTTGGATGGTCACATACACGCATTATGTCAGTCAAAATACCCCTCTCAGCAAGTATTCATGTAAACACATTCAGTTATGTCTTAACTGAACGAGGTGAGAATTCGGATGTATATCTGTCCGATGTGTGCGTGCATGTCTTACTCTTAAAGTGACAGCAACCTATAAATACCTGCTGTTGTCTGTCATGTAAATCAAACAACAAAACACAGCTTTAACAAAGATTAATCTATATTAAATTTATACAATGAACAGTGTCATTTTACATTTAATTATTACATTTCTGTGCATGAAAATTAATACTACAGTTAGACCTTATACTTTATTTGTAACTTTATGTAGTATTTATCTATGCTTGTTGTAATTGGTGTACAGTATTTGTTCTTTTTACAGTCTGTTCACTTGCCTTTAATAATGTATTATTTAGGCTAGCAGTTTATGCTATGGTATCAGAATAGTTTAAGTGGGCTAAGTAATAAATGCAAAGTTAAGTTACCCCCATCCAATTTTTTATTTTTTTTTGTGCTGATCCGAAAAATGATCCGATCTGTGACGTCATAACCGTGATGTGATCCGAACCGTGAGTTTTGTGATCCGTTGAACCACTACAGATTAGTAAAGAAACAAATATCTTAAATGGGATTATAACAAGTTTGCAGTAATGCAAAGATGTTATTTAATTTCATAAAAATATTTTAATTTGAAAACGCTGTGCATTTGTTTGCTGTTGTTGCTAGTTTGAGTTGAGAAATACACATTTCAGCATTATCAGTAATCTGTGTGTGTATTTTCATTGAGAACCAAGCAAGATGACTCATGATACTATTTGTTTATTATATCGCTATCGCAAATCGCAATCGCAATATTGACCTCAATAATCGCAATATGACATTTTCCCCAAATCGTGCAGCCCTACTTTGGCCACATATACACTAAAGTTTCAGGAGTAACAACCACATTTGAATACGAGAGTGAATCCTCTAAATTATCGTTCCATATGTGTATGGAACAGGACTCACTCCTGAAATTGTGATGATTGACACCATGGTAACTGGGGATGTGCTCGAAGCCTAAATTCGAATTTGGAAAGGCACGGAAAATGAGTAACGTATTCTACAGAGCCTCTAAAGGGACATGGTTAGGCTTGCTGCAGTAGCGGGTTACATTACAGTACATCAGACTTCACTTATCACATGAAGACAGTAAGGAGAGATGACTGAGGATTTGTCTGAAATGTTGGAGGATTTGGTGCACAACAGAACCTGAGCGTCATTGACAGAGTTGTCAAAAGTACTGACTTCGATACCTAGTCGGTACAAAAATTTTAAAAATGACACTTTGAGCGCTGTATCCGATGACCGCGTGAACACAATGGCCAATCAAAGGTGTTTACGAATCCGCTAAACAGCGCTCAAAGCGTCAAATTTTTTCAATTTCAGTACTGATAGGCACCGAAGTCGATACTTTTAACAACTCCATTATCTTGTAAAATGTGCAGTCAGTACTGCTGCTCCATATAGTCGTGCTCAAAATTATACATAGCCTTGGTAAATATGACCAAAGAAGGCTGCGAAAATAAATCCGCATCGTTAATACTCTTGATCTTTTATTTTAAAGGTCCCGTTTTTCGTGGTTTTTTTGAAGCTTTGATTGTGTTTATAGTGTGCAATATAACATGTGTACATGTTTCGCGTGTAAAAAAACACAGAATTTTTCACATAATTTACTTCTCTGTATACCGCTGTTTCCACTGTCATAAAAACGGGCTGATGACTTCCTTGTTCTATGAAGTCCCTCCTTCAGAAATACGTAACGAGTTCTGATTGTGCCAGCGGTTCCTGTGTTGTGATTCGAAAGCAGCTAAGCGAACCTTGCCCGGAAAGGTCACGCCTCTTACCATAACGTGGAGATGCACGCGCTCAGTGTTATTGTAAACATGTCTTTAATTTTACCCTATCAATTTGAGCCGGAATCAGACCCGGTGATTGGACGGTGGGATGAAAATAACAGCGTTTCGACGACATGGCGACAAACACACTCTACAAACGCAACTCTTGTGTATTCCTGTGGGCGGAGGTTAGTCAAAAAACTGTTTTAGTGACGTCATTAAAGAAGGAGGTAGAGGGATGTAGTCCAAACTGGCCGTTCGATGTAGGCGACTTCTGTTAAATAAAATATCTCGCTTGGCATTGAACTTTGAGCTTTAAAATTTTACAGATTTTATTTATACTCTAACAACAACATTACACACTAACTAAAGTTTGAAACATGGGATCATGAAGAACGGGACCTTTAAAAATCTACAAAAATCCAACCTTTCATTGGAGAATAATAATTTTAAATGGGGGGAAAATCTCATTATGAGAGAAATGTTTTTCTCTAATACACATTGCTCACAATTAATCATACCCATACCTCCTTTTCCCAAGATAACAGCTCTGAGTCTTCACCTATAATGCCTGATGAGTTTGAAGAACACCTGACAAGAGATCAGAGACCATTCCTTCATGCAGAAACTCTCCCGATCCTTCAGATTCCCAGCTCCATGTTGGTGCTTCTTCTCTTCAGTTCACTCCACTCATTTTCTTTAGTGTTCAGGTCAGGGGACTGGGATGATCAATGCAGAAGCTTCATTTTTTGCTCAGTGACCCATTTTTGTGTTGGTTTTGATGTTTGTTTGGGATCATTGTCCTGATGGAAGATACAACCACGGCCTATTATATGACTTCTAACAGGGACAGTCAGGTTTTGATTTTTTATCTGTTGGTATTTGATAGAATCCATGATGCCATGTATCTGAACAAGATGTCCAGTATCTCTGGCAGAAAAATAGGCCCACAACATTAAAGATACATCAGTATATTTCATTGTACACATGGTGCACACAGCGGTAAAAAGTACCCCATGTGTACAATGAAATATACTGCTGGATCTTTAATGTTGTGGGCTTATTTTTCTGCTGGAGATCCTGGACATCTTGTTCAGATACATGGAATCATGGATTCAATCAAAAAAATCAAAACCTGACTGTCCCTGTTAGAAGTCATATAATGGGCTGTGGTTGGATCTTCCATCAAGACAATGATCCAAAACAAACATCAAAATCAACACAAAAAAGGTCACTGAACATAAAACCAAGCTTCTGCCATGGCCATCCCAGTCCCCTGACTTGAATCCGAAAGAAAATGAGTGGAGTGGACTGAAGAGAAGCACCACCAACATGGAGCTGGGAATCTGAAGGATCTGGAGAGATTCTGCATGAAGGAATGGACTCTGATGTCTTGTCAGTTGTTCTCCAAACTCATCAGGCATTAAAGGTGAAGACTCAGAGCTGTTATCTTGGGAAAAGGAGGTTGCATAGTATTGAAGTATTGAATAAAAGGGTATGATTAATTGTGAGCAATGTGTATTAGAGAAAAAAAATTCTCTCATAATGAGATTTTCCCCCACATTTAAAATTATTCTCCAATGAAAGGCTGGATTTTTGTAGATTTTTTAAATAAAAGATCAAAAGTATTAACAATGCAGATTTATTTTCACAGCCTTCTTTGGTCATATTTACCAAGGGTATGAATAATTTTGAGCATGACTCTATGCTTGAAAGGCCACATAACAGAGCACTTTTGCAGTGTTTACATGCCCACTTATTACAATAGTTTTTTGGCTTGTTTGGGTTTGGCTCATGAAGTGTTATGGAGTTATTTAAGTCCGAAAGTCCGGGTTGCAACATTTTGGTCTTACTTTTAATATAAAGCATTTGGATTCATTTGGGTTTTTTAATAGGCATGCTCTTGTTTGCCGTTTTTTCTAGCAAGATCTGGCAACACGAATGAGTCAAGGCGCATACTCCTTTTCCTGATGCATCTCTAATTTGCGTTAACAAGTAGCCATTAACAAATAGTTGTTCAGTTCAGTTTCCATACACTCTGCATAGAATTTTTAAATCTGATTGTCACTACGGAGTTAATTCATTTGTACAATGCAATTGTCACTCCTTAGATTACTCAACTCTGTGTGTACAGAACAGGATTAAGCACTAAAGGTGAACTGACAACTGAATTCAGCTGCAGTGTGTACATAGCCTTTACGTTTTGAGAACAAGCCTCGATCAGGAGGTAGAGGTAAAGTATCTTAATGGAAAACAATAGTTTGGAAAATGAAACATTCCTGGAATATTTTCATAAAGCAATTCAATTCTCGCACTCAAGCATTTGATACCATTATATTAAAGGATTAGTTCACTTCAGAATTAAAATTTCCTGATAATTTATTCACCCCTACGTTATCCAAGATGTTTATGACTGTCTTTCTTCAGTCGAAAAGAAATTAAGGTTTTTGAGAAAAACATTCCCGGATTTTCCTACATATAGTGGACTTCAATGGCTACGAATGGGCTGAAGGTCCAAATTGCAGTTTCAGTGCAGCTTCAAAGGGCTCTACACAATCCCAGCTTGCACTAGCTCTGCGATGTGCCAGGCATTGCGTAATCACGTTGGAAATGTCACGCGTGATGTAGGCAGACGTACCAAGCAAGTGTTTACAAAGCGAACGTACGAAGACTAAGTCAAACAGCATTTACAAAAAAATGGTAAAACAACGATGTAGGATGATTTTGAAGTTGGATGGAGTTTTTCACCCTACCACAGTACTTCCGCCTACGTCACGTGTGACCTTTCTAACGTAATTACGTAATGCATGGTGCATCGCAGAACTAGTGAAAGACGAGCATTTATGGTTAAGTAATTATAATTATATATATATATATTTTTTTTTTTTATAGAAAATGACTGATTGTTTCTCTAGTCCTAGTCCTCTGAAGCTGCATTGAAACCGCAATTTGGACCTTTAACCTGGTGGTAGCCATTGGAAGTCCACTATATGGAGAAAAATCCAGGAATGTTTTCCTCAATTTCTTTTCAACTGAAAAAAGAAAGGCATAAGCATCTTGGGTGACTTGGGGGTGAGTAAATTATCAGAAAATTTTAATTCTCAAGTGAACTAATCCTTTAGAGCTCTATAAAAAAATATAGAAAAAAATCTTTTGACAGCCTTGGATCTTTATAAGGAAAAACAAGTGCTCATTTAACCTTCACAATTACAATGCTGCAAAACATTTTAGAGTAAACAGACTCATAACTAATGCCATTCATTTAGACAGATTAATTTAGATTACTATTAAAAATGAATAGTATGAACTGGAGTGTATTTTCTTCTTAACAATGCAACACTACACCGTACTGTAAAAATAAAATGACATCGCCTGTTTAATCGGTTTATAGCTTAAAACAGGTTTTATATATTGTATGATATAAAAAAAATATTTAAAACCCATGACTCAAGATCTGTATTCATGTTGGTTTTATATGGTTTTTGAAAAACTTACCATTTTTTAAAGAAAGGTTTTAATATTTTAACGATCAAGCAAAAAATAACACATTTCCCTTAAACCTTACACACACATAAGTGCACGCATCTTAATCTTAACCATTATTTACAAACAAAAGTTTTTAAATATGAATTAAGTTACAATGTATTTTTATATAATTAATGAATAAATATGTTCATGGAGTCACACCACGTGACGTCACAACGTGAACTAACCTTGCCTGAGGTTAGTTCATTATCTGATATTTTATTGACCCTGACACACAGGCATGAGGGTCCACAGGGGTTTTCTATCTATGACATTTTCCTGTTTGTTTGTTGTTGGTGTTTTTTTTTTATGTTGGTCGCACCACACCACTTTTATTAGGCAGACTGAGGTTTTATATATATATATATATATATATATATACACACACACATACATATATATATATATACATATATATATATATATATATATATATATATATATATATATATATATATATATATATATATACATATATATATATATATATATATATATATATATATATATATATATATATATATATATATATATATATATATATACACATACACACATACATACATATACACACACACACACACACACACAATATACAAATATAATATAACAGATATAAGCAGTAAATGAATATACTCTATATATATATTAATAAGCAGTGAAGCAGCATACTGTTTACTGTAGCTGGGATAGTTTTAATGCAGGATCCAATTCAAACGTGTACATTTAAAGTCATAACGAAATATCTACAGCTAAGCATTTATCAAATGACAAGACGCAAAGTGAAAAAAGAACAAAATAAACCCAAATTATTGTTACTCGATCAAATCATAATAAATAAAAAAAGTTTTTACTGGCACATTTTTGTTGTGAATTTCAGAAATCTATTTAATGCATGAATTCAACATGATTAACGTAGCCCAGCTAACATATGCATCTGATAAGATTAGCTAGATAAACATATTCTATTAAATAGATGGAGAAAATACTTACGATAGGCTTGTGATCAGTCAGGATGGGTACTTTTCATCGCTTAATATTCCACATATTATAACAGGTTCATATGTTAACTTTATGAAGAGTAAGAATCATTAGCCAAACTAGCACAAGTCCGCCCGAGCGCCAAAATAATCTCCCCTCTTTCACTCAATTACCACACGTTAACTATATAAAGCACGTTTAACGGCCCGCCGTAGCGTAAGATAATGTAAAGTTAAAGTTCACATTAAAGAGTAAATTCAGAATTAAGGTATTTTGCTGATTAATTTTGTTGCTATCTGGGGCCGCTGCAAACTAGTATGTGCTAGCATTAGCATTTAGCTAGGAGACACTGCGCATGCGCGAGTGTAAGTCATTTTACTTGGGATACATTTGGGCGAGTTTTGGAGGCTCAGCGCAGAATGGGTGGTCTGAAGTGGCCTAAAACTACAGTTTACAGTACGTAATAAAATTCTTCAGAGAAATCACCGACATCAGGTCTCTAATACACAGTACTGCACGTTAGCATTATTGGATGTTTCTTGAACGACAGACAGTTTTGGCCTCGTGGACTCACTAAACTCAATTAAAACACTTTATTAATTTCCACTAGTCGATTTTAAACAATTTAAATAGACTATGTCCAACAGTGGATAAACTGTACATACATCACATGGAATTCTGTCATGGTAAAAATAACAAATTTTGATATGGCAGTCTTTTCCGTGTCCTAAATGCACACAATTATGTAATATTTTGTTTTTGCAAAATTTGATAAAATTACAGCTACTAGAAATTATGCACAATAAAAATATTCTGTCCATATATTTACCTAGATATTTCTTTATTTTCTTAAAACAACACACAATTCTCTTCAATAACACAGTTGTATTCATGTTAAACAAGTCTTACAGTTTAGGCCTAAGGTTATTGGGGGAAATTGTTTGTTGTCACGTACACTACAACTAAGAGATGGTAACAATTTATGTTAAGTATGATAAAATATTAAACACTAAAAACTTAAATATAAAACATTTTAAATGCTAATATTTTATGCTAATATTTAACCATTTAATGATTCTTGGGATCAGTCTGACCCCATTTTAACTTTTCTTAATTAAAAAACATGATTCCTTTCATCTTAAATATATATATATATATATATATATATATATATATATATATATATATATATATATAAAATATATATATATACACACACACTACCAGTCAAAAGGGAAACATTACTATTTTTAATGTTTTTGAACGAAGTCTCTTATGCTCAGTAAGGCTGCATTTATTTCATAATAAATACAGAAAAATAATATTGTGAAATATATTATTACAATTTAAAATGATGGTTTTCTATTTTAATATACTTTAAAATATAATTTATTTCTGTGATGCAAAGCTGAATTATCAGCATCATTACTCCAGTCTTCAGTGTCCCTTCAGCAATCATTCTAATATGCTGATTTGATATTCAGTTATTATCAATGTTGGAAACAGTTGTGTTGCTTAATATTTTTTTGGAACCTGTGCTACTTTTTTCAGGATTCATTGATGAATAAAAGGTTAAAAAGAACAGCATTTATTCAAAATATAAATATTTTCTAACAATATAAATCTTTACTATCACTTTTTATCAATTTCACACATCCATGCTGAATAAAAGTATTAATTTCTTCCAAAACAAAAGAAAGAAAAATATTACTGACCCCAAACCTTTGAACGGTATGTGGTTACAAAAGATTTCTATTCTAAATAAATGCTGATATTTTTTAACTTTTTATTCAGCAAAGAATCCTGAAAAAGTATCACAGGTTATAAAATAATATTAAGCAGCACAACTGTTTCCGATATTGATAATAAATCAGCATATTATAATGATTTCTGAAGGATCATGTGACACTGAAGACTGGAGTAATGATGCTGAAAATTCAGCTTTGCATCACAGAAATAAATTATATTTTAAAGTATATTAAAATAGAAAACCATAATTTAAATTGTAATAATATTTCACAATCTTTTTGGTATGTATTTATTATGAAATAAATGCAGCCTTAATGAGCATAAGAGACTTTGTTCAAAAACATTAAAAATAGTAATGTTTCCAAACTTTTGACTGGTAGTATATATATATATATATATATATATATATATATATATATATATATATATATATATATATTCAAAAAAATAGGTACACATCACAAAAGCTGTTATAGAAGCAGTTAGCCACATCCAGAAAAATGAATGGATCTCTATGGGCCTTTGCTGGATATAGGGTCATTACACTTTTTTTTTTATACAACTGTAATTTCTACAGGTCTTTCTCTAATTCTGCCCCAGCGCCTAGATCAAAATCCAGAAACAACTCATATTTAATTTTGATCAACATTAAAGTGTTTTATATGTATGTAATATTTATAAGCAAAATGGTGTAGTTGAGTAATTTTGCAGTAAATAGGTAAATATCCCCAAAAACACAGAACAATTGTATAGTTGAGAAGTAAATAATAATTAAAAAATTATTAAAAAAAGTATATTTTTATACATGTGGGGGTTAAATTGCTTACTTCACTCTCAGTTTTAGATCATCCTGGTTTTAAAACTGTAAAAAATTATTTTATGCAATAACGGATTATGATATTTTAAGTTAGAAAGTCTGGGTCTGGGATAAATGTAAACCCCTAAAATCATCTTAAAAGACATCTTAAAATAAAAGACATCTTAAAAGTAGCATAAATAAATGATGAAGGCATGGTAAATTACAAATGAAATTGCAGTTTTTCTCAATTGGTAACACACACTAACTGATTCATTTGGCCCAAACTATTAATTCTATTCAACTATTAATTTCCCAAACTGTTCATTCAGTTATACAGTGACATTTCTCAAAACTATATATAATATTTTCCATTTTCACACACTTTAGAATTTTAGAAATGTTTTCTCCAAAACTTTACACAAAAATGTCCCAATTTAACCATGTTCTCATTCAGCATGCACAAGTAGGCTACAGAATATAATTAACTCAAGCCGACACAACGTGCTACTATGTGTTACTACTATGGGCTGCTATCCTTTAAATATGGTCATTGCCAATACTGCAATGCATTTCGGCTGAGGAAGATGCTGCGGATCCTGAATTTATATATTTATTTATTTTGACTGAACACGTAATACACATGCGCATGACATCACCGTTTTCACAAATTCACGTTTTTGTAGTTTACACTGAGAAGATAGCGATATCGTTTTCAAAAACTTGCACTTTATTTGAATCCTATTTTCAAATGTTTGCATTTTCAGGCCCCCAAATTGATGTTGTAGTGTAAATGAATGGCCAAAATGCTTACAGTTTTCCGTTTTCCGTGTAAACGGCCCCTAAGTGCACTTCTTTTTCACAAGGGTTTGTCAAGTCATCAGTTGGCTTTACATACATTCCTCCATTGTTGATTTATTAATAACTGTCATTGTGCCACATATTGATTTATTGATATTTATATCATTGAATAATAGTCATTGTAGTATGAAGCATTATCAGTAAGCTCTTTAGTTTACAAAATAATAAAACTAGCAATAATGCTGCAAGCCTCTGTATGAACAGTAGAGGGCAGTACAGGATCTGTAGGAGGCATGCTGCAATAAAGGATTAGTTCACTTTCAAATTAAAATTTCCTGATAATTTACTCACCCCCATGTCATCCAAGATGTCCATGTCCTTCTTTCTTCAGTCGAAAGTAAATTAAGGTTTTTGATGAAAACATTCCAGGATTTTTCTCCTTATAGTGGACTTCAATGACAAGGACTTCAACCAAACGGTTAAAGGTCAAAATTACAGTTTCAGCACAGCTTCAAAGCATTCTACACGATCCCAGACGAGGAATAAGGGTCTAAACTAGAGAAACCATCACTCATTTTCTAAAAATTATTAATTTTAACCATAAATGCTCATCTTGAACTAGCTCTCTTCTTCTTCTTCTGTATTAGAATTCCGGCAGTGTAGACACTGCTAAGTGTATTACTGCCCTCCACAGGTCAAAGTTTGAACTAAATTGTCATATACAATATGCTTGTGCAAGTAAAAACATCATGCTTTTCCGTGGAAATTTGATCATATTCTTTATGTGAAGATATGTCAAACCTGCCTTTGTTTCTTCAAGCTGTAATGTTGCTGAAAATGTAAAAATGTAACTCTTTGGAGTCAATACACAGAAAAATGACCCAATATCATCAAGTGTTTCATTTGAATGTTTATTTATGAAATAAGAAAGGGGCATCATTTCATTAATAGTCATAGTCATTACAGCATGTCTTTCCTCATATAACATGAAAACATGTTGATATTCAGAGTTTACCAAATCTTTCTCTGGTTAGTCATAGCAAATCATTCTTAACACAATACTTTGGTCAGAATTTGGGCCTTTTTGTTTTGGATATTGCCCGCTTTTGACAATACAATATTTTTAATTAATTAAGTTCTTCCATTGAAAAGTGCTACAATTTGTGAGTGCATCTGATGCCAAACTACACTGGTTTAACAGCACCTGCATGCATCTCATTCACAAAACAAACCAGACTGCTTTGAACCTCGAGTCATTCACATGGAGAGTGTTTAAAAAAAATAAAAATAAATTGAAAAATACAATAGAATATAGTAAATTTGCCATAACACAAATAAATGGTTTATTAAGGCAAACTTTATTTCTAAAACAAAAAATCTACAAAATAAGTTTATTTCTTTTTAAAACACTGCTCATGCAAACATGATGCAGGCAATATTAAATAGTGATTTCAGTGATTAACAAAGGTAAACAATATATTTATATGATTCGGGGACTTCTATTACCCCATCTAAATTCATATGATTTTATGATCTAAATTCATGCTGTCCAGCCAGTGCTGTATACCAAAGAAAAATAATTATATCTAACACAAGCTCTAACCCTTTGTGGTGCATAATGAGCAGGTAAACTGGTCCTAACTAAGCAACATTGGCACCTGTCACCACTTTGACAAATAAGAGTCGTCACACCTGAGATTAAACGCACAATATCTGTTACTTGTAAACAATTCATTAGCCATGCAGTCAAAGATAGAATTCTTTTTAAAACCAAGAAATGGACAGGAAGTTATTCTATTGTTCATCTCAAGTTATTTAGCTAATCAGCAAATTTCTCATTCATTATTATCAAGCTGAAATTATATTGTCAATAAGACATGGTCAATGTACAAATAATCTACAGAAGTGGTTAAATTTGTAATCATTTTAAATATAAATTGAGCATAAATGAGGAAGAGTGCAGTGACAGTGCCTGAATCCTAACCATATGGAAAAACATTCCCATCCCATACATGGTTAAAATTTGATGTGTGTTTTCTGCATGATTTATATAGATAATACAGCATAGATGCAGCGTGAGTGGGTGTGAGTTTGAAGTTGACATACTGTCAAGTTAAATAAATGAATCCAGAGCTCTGTGCCTGTGTTTGAGTTATTTTTTCCTGGGGTTGCTGGGGTAAAGGCTGGCTAGTGTATTTTCTTGCTGAAATATGAAGAGTTTCGAGCAGAAGGAGCACATCTGAGCTCTTGATCTCGAGAGTCACTGTAAGTGCTGTCGGTAGCTTTTTATTTTCATTAAAGGCAGTTTGACCATGCAGGCGTCACTGAATATTGTTTGGTTGAGAACAGAACATTTTTATATAACTTCGTTCTTGATAATCCATGTGATATTTTAAAGAGAATTTTCTGATGCATTTAATTGGGTCATTCTACAATTGTGATGTCATTTCCATCTCATCAATTCTACATTAAATGTAGAATTCAGAAACCCTTGTTATTAGCGGCACCGGTGGCCGTTAAGTGAACTGCAGTGAGCAACTTATTGCTCATAAAGTACAAGAGACTGAATGTGATTGAAGGCCCCGGCAGGGCGAAGTTCTTTTTCGTTCTTCGCTTAAAAGTAAAAAGAAATTGGAAATATCTTTGCAGTGATATACTGTTAACAAACATGCCAATGCCGTCCACGCAGCTGAGAGCGACGTTAAGATTAGTATGTAAATATGTGCGCTTTCCTCTGAATAACAAAATAAACACACAAGACAGCGGTGAGAAAACCGCAGTTAAGAAAGGGTCTCCAGAGTGTGTGTAAAGGCCCTGATATACTTCAAACGGAATCGAAGAACGAACTGATGTGACGTCATTTAAAAAAAAATCAGGCCAAAACGAAGTTTGTTTTTGGAGTTCGAAACAGCTAGCCAAAGCGAACCCTCTGGAAAAGTTCGCTCCAGCTGCAAAACACCTTCATACAACCATTGGTCTGTGACGATAACGTAATTGGAGTTTTGTGCTGAGGCTCCGCCTTCTTTCACACAAAATACTGGATAGCTGCTTTATAGTAGAAAATAAAGTTGTGCTTCTGATGAAATGAGGCACTGACACTGTTTGTCATGTTTGATATTGTAAAGCTGCTTGCTTTTAAGCAATCTATTAATTAAATTGCCATATAAATAAACGTGGCATGACTTTATTGAAATGCTAATTTGCAGAGCTCGCGCTAACATACCCATGTTGCTATGATCAGATGCTTATGCTTTCTATATAAAAAATGCTAGTTGTTTTCTAATTTTTGTTGTGTTTATTTTGTTACTGAGAGGAAAGCGCACAGCACATATTTACATATTCATCTAAATGCTGTGTGGGCGGCGTCAGATGTTCGATAACAGTATATCGCTGCTTACGTATTTCGAACTTCATTTTACCCCTAAACGAAGAACGAAAAAGAAATTCGCCGTGAGTCAATCAGGGCCTTAAATGTCACATCCTTTTCATTTTCCTGGTGAGACCGGTGTCATGACAAATCAGGTCCTCCCTCGAAATCGGGTCTCCCCAAACTGTCAGTTAATGATTATCCTAAGTATATACAGATGATATTAATTTAAAATACCCATATAGCTTACAATATAATGTGTAAGAAAACAAATTAGAGCATAATAAAACCAACTGAATGTATTTCTTACTCTTGATTAACTGTTAATTAATAAATAATAATTATAATAGCCTATTAAATGAATAATTGAACATCACTATTTTGTTTTATTTATAACTGAATCATTTGGACATTTACTTAATTTAACACAATTACATTAAAGATGATTGAGAATACATGTAGGGTAAGTGCAAATGCGTGTATAAACTAAGCTAATCAGGCTAAACGGGTAGTACATAAGCTAACTAATACAGACGTAATTGGTCATTATAACGTAGTTGAAACAGCATTTATCATAGCATAATTTTGTAGGAATTGTAAAAAGGTGCAAAAGAGAATACCTATTAAAACCAATTTGAACCAATAGGATGGTGTGGGGTCCTAATGGAGACCCGATTTCGATCAGTTAAGAAGTTAGATCAGTATACAGGCTTTCATAGACAATGGGGAAGGTCTTGTTTTTTAAGTTTCATTACAAGCTGTTCATGCATTGGCAATAAAAAAGTGATCGGCTACATGAAAATTCTTACATGTAGCGCCTTTAAACATGCCATGCAATCTTAATGTTAATTCTTTTTCAGTTAAGTTCTATTTTAAAATATTTTAAACTAAATAAAAGTCAGATACTATTGGAAAAATAATCGAACAAAAAGGTAATAGGAACCATTAAAATTATTGGCAGTAATGCCACTGACATTTCTTGATGAATTATATTACAATATGCATTAAAAATACAAGCACTGATCTTATTATTATCATCATGACAGAGTAAAACCATTTAACTAGTCTATTTAAAATGTCACAAATAATTTGGTATTTCTCAATTTTTCTAATTTTTTCAAAGTTACAATTTTCATTTTAAATAATTTTCTATCATTTTTCAAAGCTAAAGTATCTGCCACCACAATTGTAGAATGATTCAATGAACAGATCTCATTGCTTTCTCATTGGTTCTCATTGAACCCAGAATAACAGTGTATGCCTCAAAACTGTATGCAATTAAGACTAATGAATGCAAACAAAGCATATGCTACTTCTGTATGAGGCTGTGCTTGCATTTTTGTGCTTGGATACAGATATTCAGAGTAGCTACAGTTCTGTCTTTACAGGAATAGTTCACCCAAAACTGAAAATTTCGACATTTACTCAACACATTTGATGTTCTATTTTCAGTGGAAAAAGAGACACTTAGCACAATGTTCATGCTGCTCTTTTCCATACAAGGGAAGTGAATGGGGACTAGAGCTGTTAAGCTACAAAAATGACAAAAAACATTGTGAGAAACAGACCCAAAGTAAATCAATATGTTCAGCATGCATAGAACATTCCCCTAATGGTAGTGTATGGACCCCTTTATTCCTAACATTCTAAGAACATTCTTTTAACTTGACAACTAGTCTTTTAACTTAACTAACTAGTTAAGTTAAAAAACATTCTTTTAACTTAACTAGTTCAAGAACATTTCAGAGTGTGTGTGTGTGGGCGGGGGGGGGGGGGGGGGCAATCTAATAAAAGGGTCATTCCTACAGTTTGGTGGATTTTGAACAGTTTTTTTTTCTTTTCTTCTCTTTTCTTTTTTAGTCTTATCAGAGGGAGAAAAAGTTTGCCTATCAAAAAACACACTGGTCAAGCTCAGGCTAGTATCACCTAATAATTCTGACCAAATATTTCAAATTTCACATTCTATGAACTCTATCCATCCTGTTACATGTGTAATGTGTAACAGGGTGGATCATAACAGAGTGGATGTTTTAAACTAATAAAGCCCATTATTAGCTAGGACAGAACAACATGCTGGCAGAAGATTTACATACAGGAAGATTTTTAATATATATAATTTATATATATAATTTATTTAAAAAATAAACTATTTCAAGTCCAGTATAAATTGGCACAACAGGGTGGATATGTTATGTTTTACACTATTGAATAAGTCTTCTAAAAATGAGGAAAAGAGAGAAAGTTTTATGACTGATTTTACTTTGTTCTTGGTCTCCCTACAAGGAAATGATGTCACTTCAAGCAAGTCATGTGATTTAGGGCACACACTTAAGATTTTAAAGAATAAGTAGCACCAATGTAACAGGGTAGACTAGAGTCTGAGCCTGAGGTACATAAACTAATTTAATGATTTTACACATAAAAAAAAAACTATCACAATAAATTGTATTTTACCTCAAAGAGAGTAAGTAAATGAACATACTAATATTCAATTACAAATTTAGAAATATATATAATACTTTTATTTAGAAAACATGATTGAGGACATGGGAATTCAGGCTTTAAAAAGGTTTGTTTTTAAAGTGCCCCTATTATGGATTTTTGAAAATTACCTTTCATGTAGTATGTACCTGTAAGTATGATTAATACTGATGTTTATATTTTCTAGTGATAGTTCAAAATTCTTAGTTTTGTATGTTATGTTGTGTAACATACAACCGTCTGTCTCCTGTTAACCGGCTAACTCACATTTCTGTAGTTCTGCTATTCAGATGTGGGTCCAATATTGTCTAAAAATGTGTTGATTAATGCAGCTCGTCTGTCTTACTACTTGGAGTAATGATCAAGGATGGAGCACAACTTTTGTTTACAAATGCATTATCAGCTATTCACGTTTGTGCTTGGCTAATGTGGGAGTTTACAACATACAAAACAAACAGTTTTTTTTCCCTCTGCATTTTTATTATTACAGTAGAGTGGAGCTCTATCTGTATTGTAATAGGATGTTAAGATGCCAGTCCGCGCTAACTAGTTGAAGTATTCTCTCTGTGAACAGTAAACACTCATTGTAATGTCAAACAATGATATAGCCATTTTTCTTTGTTAATAGTTAAGACGAAAAAGTCTTTACACATCTGGCCTAAATGTTTATCTTGTTAGAGGTTTTCAGCTTCGCTTGGCATTCTGATACAGTTCCCACAGGTGCACCTGCACCTACATAAAGTTACTGTAAGTGACAGTGCTATCACGTCTTATAAATAACTAAGATGACACTTACCATATAAATACGTCGTACTCCAGTCATTATTGCATTATTGCGTTGGACTCGGGCTCGAATTGATTCGGTAAAATCGATGCTATCTTTTCTGTCTATACATTGTATACAATGTCTTGCGAACTGATAGCTGTCATTCAGTTATGGCAATGGGTGCGCGGTGTGCATTACACGCAGTAGAGCAATCACAAAGGGCCATCTGACCAATCAGAGCAGTGTAGGCTCACGGAAAGGAGGGGCTTAGAGAGACTGGCTGCGTCCGAAAACTGTAAAATGCTGCCTTCTGAGGATACATTTCAAGGTAGGAAGGCATCAAGGCACATCCGAATCCAATGTTAGCTTCACTTCCTGTTTCCTGAGATATCTTCATCTGATCGATTTTTGAAGGAAGCATAGATGTATCCTTAGCTGCCTTTGATATCCCACAATCCTGTGCTTTCCATTCTGTGACAGTTGAGCTAGAAAATTAAAGATGGTGTCCAAAAGTTGCGTTTGCTGCTCAGTTTGTGTATAAATGTACGATTTTGACCAACATATTTCAATTTTGATATAATTTCTATCGAGAAATTACTACTGTAATAATTAAATATTTGTTTAGTTCTCACCAAAGCTCACGCTATATTGCTGTAGATCATTGAACTATTACGCTGCCTCAGAAGTCTGTCCGAAATCAGTTTCGTGAGGTACCTTCATGTACAAACGCTGCCGTACAAGTCATTCTCTTATAAGACAGCGAGGCAGCAAGACAGCTACCTAGGTTTTCGGACGCAGCCATCGATTCATTGAACTACTTCTAACGAATCATTTACAAAACATTGAAACCTTAGGTGAAATTAAATGTATATTATGAGAAAACTAAACTGTTTTTTGACCTTGCATGCATGTAAACCTTGTTGTAGGAGACTCCCAAAACAATATTAGGAACCTTAAAAAAAGGCATAATAGGGGCATTTTAAATTATGGTTTCATGGGGACATAAAATCCACCAAACTAGGAATGACCCAAACTTAAAATGTTCTTCATTTATTTATTGTTTTTTAGGTTTCATTTATATAACCATAAGCTAATGTTCCCAAAATGTTGCAGGGGAGTTTTTTTTTTTTTTTTTTTTTGATAACCTAATGAGAACTTACACAGAATGTCCTCTAATGATTATTTTGAACATTCTCTAATGCTTTAAAAAAAACTAAAACAAAAACATAAACATAAACTAACCTTCTCAGTTAAATATTTCTCTTTCCATGATCATAAATTACATTTTGCTGAATCGCTCAATGACTGACATTAGTGTAATACAGCATTTAATTAAATGTAGAAATTAAGATCACTGTCAAAATGTAAAATAATTATATGTTATAAAACCAAATCTTACATGTTTGGAATGACTTGGGGATGAGTAAATAACGACACAATTTTAATTTCGGCTGAACTGTTCCTTTAACGCAGAGTAAGGCTTTTCCTGTTAAATCTCTGTGCTGTGCTAGTGCCGCAAAAGCTAAGCACAAATTCTTTACAGTTTGAGGCTGTCAAATGACCAAGAATATGGAATACGGAAATAGTAAAATAATTTAAAGCGAATACTGTACAATGAAATGAAAACCAAGGCCTCGCACAACTGGGTGAAAGTTTCTCTCAGTTTTGTATCAAGTGTGGATTCATGCTTTTTCTAAAATCACACTTGCTCTATTTACAACGTCATGTAATAAAATGAGTAAATTCCGTTGTTAAGCAGCTTTTCATGAGGTACAAAAAACATCTATTTGTAAAAAACGGTACAATTGTAAACGTCTGTTGAAGTTTGTCAGACACAAGAACAGGATGTGAGACAGAGACTGTGGAGTCATATCTGATGTTTGACTGATTGAAGAGGCCACGCGATACTTTAAAATAGTCTGAAACACCTTCTGAAACCTTAGTACGCCCGACAAAGGACAGTGCCGGGCGTAAAGTTCCCTAACGTCACCCTACATACTGGAAGTCAGCATGTGCAAGAGCTGCGTTTCACTCAGACAGGCCGTGTGTGATCCTGAGAGTGACAGTGAACCAAAGAGAGGACGTATGGTTTGTGCGCTCACTCAGATCTGTGTCTGCAGAGGGTGCACGGGGTGGATGAGTGACGAAGGGGGTTTGGAGGAGGTGGAGTGGGACGAGTGCTGAGGTTTGATGCCTCTGCACCTCATGTACTGGAGGAACTGATCTGGGATTTCCGCAAGAACGTCCTTGGCCAGACGGGCCATGCTGAGAATGTGATTCCCTCTGCGATCAATGTAGTCTCGGAAAGGAACAAACTGAGGAGGAATCAGACAGAGATTTAGGAGAAATATGTTGTTGATAACTACAGAAAATCATTTTGACATCCTTTAGTTTGTAAAAAAATAAGCTTAAATGACATCTAATGGAAGTCTTTGTGAACACCCACTTGAAAAAGAGGTGTGCTTAATTGTATTTAATATGTAGTATATTTAATCTAACATACTAAAGCACATGTAAAGTGCTTGATTACAATTTTAAATGTAGTGTATTATTTGATATTACATTTAAATGTACTAAATTGCAACTACATTACAAATATACTTGAATTGATGACATAAAAGTTTCAATAGAAATGACAAAGTATATTGTATTTTACCTCAAATGCTTTAACCATGTCTCAAAGACAGTAGAAGAGATTCCATATTATTCCATATAAAGATGTCCTTATATCCTACTTAAATGGCTCAAAAAGCACTCTAAAGTTCAGCTATTTGCATCAAATATAAATGATAAATTATAATAATATTTTATTATATTTATTATATATCTAGGCTACAAGACATTATAAGATCAGGCCCATTATTTACCACACTATTGAGGTCCTATATAGCACTTTTAAAGCATGGTTCTTTATGGAACCTTATAAAAAGGGTTCTATTTAGCACCAAAAAGGGTTCTCCTGTTGTTACAAGCTGAAGAACCCTAATTTGGTACTGTTTAGAATCATTTTATAATATGAGTGTATAATAAATTTTCATTTAATTGCAATTAAGTTTCCAAAACATTCAGTTTTCACCTAAGTAAATTCTTTTAAAGTAAATTTTTTCTCTTTTTAAAAGTATGCTAAAGTGTAGAAATCAGAAATCAGAAATGTTTGTTACCCTTTTAATATGATATGTCTCATGACCTCATCTCCAAAAGTTATCGTCCAGTTATATAAATGTAATTTTTTTTTTAATCCAATTTTGCAATAAAGTCTGAACTATGCATTAATCCTCCCATTTAGTTCGGGTTAGTTCACCTTAAAATGAAAATGAAGTCATCAATTACTCTCCCTGGTGTTCATCTAATGCTGTTTACTCTTCTTTCTTTTGCAAACCACAAAAAGAGAATATTTTAAAAATGTCCCACTTGCAGTTGTCTATAAAATGACACTGGCAGTGAATAGTAACCAGAATCAAGCTTTTTAAAAGTATCACAGAGCGGTCCCATGTGATGTGTCGCATATCCTGGGTGTATATGATAAGGTTTGGTAAAAAACAAATAGATATTTAATGGTATTTTATTATTATTTAAAGAAAATCCTGATCTTGGCCATTAGTCTTCTGTGCTCGACTGCGCGTTTGTGAAACTCTATTAGTGCTGCAGTTCACTCTAACTCACCCAGAAGAAGCACAAGTTCTGTGCAATCAAGACTAAGAAAAATGCAACATGAAATACAAATCCATGCTTTCTTCTCTGAGGTGAATATATCCGGTGTGTTCATTGCAACTGGAAGTTATTGCGTTCACATCTGTCAACTGTCATTCTGATTGTCATCTGACAACTGGAGTTCTGGTCTGGAGACGTTCAACTCAGTGAAGAAAGTACACAGATACTTTTTTGGGGTCTCCAGGCATTGTATTTCATGCCGCATTTTTATGAATCTTGATTTCTCACAACTTGTGTGTTTTTCTGGGTGAGTTGGAATGAACTGTGGTGCTAATAGAGTCTCAGGAACAGCCAAGGTTAGTATTTTTGTTAAATAATACAATAAATTTCTATATGCTTTTTACTAAACCCTATCGTTTACCCACAGAACACATGGAACATACGACACGTGTCACATGGGACCGTTCTATGATACTTTTACATCTTTTTTAAAGCTTGATGCAGGTTGCTATTCACTGCCATAATATGGATGAGCGCAAGTGGGACTTTTTTTTTTTTAATTTCACCCTTTGTCGTCTGAAAAAGAAAGAGCAGCATACGGCATTAGAACAACACCAGGGTGAATAAATGGGTATCCCTTTAATGCACATTTTCATTGTGCATAATTCATGAGCACACATTACTGTATTCCAAAGAAAAAAAAATTGTTAAAAAATGTTAAAACTTTGCTTCTGAAACAACATTTCTTGTCAGTTGATGTCACTAAGCCAGTTTATTTTTAAATCCCTCCCATTTACCCATTTGCCATCCACTGAATCACCCATGAATAAAGTCAAGTCCCACCCAATTTATTTTTCATAATATTGATTCACTCAGAAGAACATCACATTATGGCTGTAGACTTGGTTGAGAATGTCATTTCATGTTAACTTTGAAAAAAATTGAATAAAATTCCTGGTATTCTTGTAGAAAGCAAGTAAAAAGTAACCGGTTAACCTCACAGCAGTCTCACGCTAATACATTTAATGTTTAAGGATGATGGTTATACCCTTCAAAAATGTGATACTTAAAATTTAAACATTGATTTTCAGTTCTGAACACTTGCCTGCTAGGCTTCCATTGTAAGTGCATTTACTGTAAACATGTTTCCTGTTTGCTTTTACCACACAAACTGAGATGAGTCAAAAATACTGTCAGTGGTCATTGACACAATGCTTCAGATGCTGTAAGATATCGGGCCCTATTTTAACGATCTAAGTGCATGGTCTGAAGCGCATGGTGCAGGTGCACTTAGGGTTGTGTCTGAATCCACTTTTGCTAGTTTAATGACGGAAAAAATGGTTGGCGTGCCAGACACATGGTCCAAAAGGGTTTCACCTTGTCTCTTAATGAGTCATGGGTGTGTTTTGGGCTTAACATGCAATAAAACAATCAGAGTCGCATCTCCCATTACCTTTAAAAAAGCCAGTTGCGCTTGCGCCATGGCGGATTTGCTATTTAAATGGCGGAATTTGCAAGACTAAATGCTTCTCCAGCGAGGAATCCTTTTATTTTTAATATTTAAAAATGTTTGTGTGCTGCTGTGCATCCCTGTGTGTGTAATAAGCAGAGTGTATGCGTGTTGTGCACCCGCCTATAGGCACATATTACTAGTGTGCCCAAATTTAAAAAATAAATAAATAAATAAAATACTCATTTCGTTTTCAGTTGCCTCAAAATATTAGTGCACCAACAATGAACCTGAACACACCTCATTTTCAAACCAGCACGCCCATAGGCGAACAGATGGGCGTGAGTGCATTTGCTATTTAAACAACGTGGTGCTGGACGTGAAATTAAAAACTGTCAGGCTGAAACTAGCAAAAATTGTGCCGGGTGTATGATATAGGGTCCATTAGGTTAAAAATCATCTGGAATTTTGGAATATTACATTACTATTTTGGTCCACAGAAACATGAGATACAGGGTTGGAAAACTCACCTGCACAATGTCTCTCTCCGCAAAGCGACCCCTGGATGATATCCTGACCTCATCTCCATCTAGTTCAATCATCTCTGTCAAATGGAAGAAAATGCCACAGGAAAAACGATCATGTGGTGCTTCCACTCATCTCAGACTGTTATAGTGAAGTGTGCTATCATTGGATTTCATATTGGAGTTCAAATACATCCTTCAATGCTGCAGCAGCTATGAAATGAGTTCAAAGAGCAGATCATGACTGCTGTGAGATAACAAGAACACTGGGAGCTGCATATAAATGAGGTTTTATCTTCATTAAAGGAAAAATTGTATGAAACACTATGCAAATTATGAGCCCATCAGAGACTAAGGTGTATTTTTTTTAATGTGTACTGGAAATATGGATTTTTCTCACTTATGTTTAGATATATTTGAGAACACCACTAACCCTCTGATTTCACCGGGGATGGTGCATCACAAGTACAGAGGAGGAATGCAAGGGTTTGTGAGAGTAACACCCTGTCATGTGACCAAAAGCAGAGAAACTGTTCCAATTCACTGCATCCCCACTTGAATACAGCTCCATTAGAACTTTGTTTAGTGTGTAGGAACCCTACATTCAGAATGCAAAATGTCTGCCCCAGTACAGAGCATTTATTAAAATTAAACAGCAAAACTATCGATACGCCAGGGTCATAAAGTAATTTTCGTATAGAAGTCTTAAAGGTACAGTAGCAAAAACAGCCTATTCAATTGGAAGGGTCAGAAAGGGGGTGTAAAAGAGGATGGAAATACAAAATTATTACTGTGTTTGGAAATGTTAACTTACATTTTAGGTGGGTTTATGTAAAATAAAAAAATAAAAAATTTAAAATAAAAAAATAAAAACAACTGGGCCAAATTCACTAAAAAGATGCACCACTTTAACATGAGAAAATGTTCATTAAACAAACTTTTTTTTAATGTGTTTAATGTTAATGTGTTTAAATTAGTTCATATAAGTGCAAACATGCCACCTATGCAATTGAGGGTCAATATAAAATGCACTGGATCAATCAGTGGTTTAATTCAATTGAACATACACAAATAGTCAGGTATATAAAAAAAAGTGCAGCTGCCAAATTAAAGGTACACTATGTAACCTTTTTTGTTAAAAATGTACAAAATTTACATAATGAGCAAGTACATCATGAATCCATCTTTACTTTTATCCTCAGATATAAATCAGATATAATTACTAGAGGCAACAATAATATTCAAAAGGTGAACATTTATTAATAAGCAATTTAATAAGTGTTTATTGTTTAATTATTATTCATTAAACTTATTAATAAATGTTCATTTATTAAACACATTAATAAATGTTAATTTCCAACATACTTTGGGTTCATTTTAAGCAAGCAATACAGTAACTTTTAAACAATAGTTGAGTTAAATAAAACTACCTAGCAGGTTGGGCAAACATTTAACCCAACCGCTGGGTCAAAACAACCCAAATTGAAAGAATTGTCTGTCCATTTCAACCCAACTTGGGTTGATTTTAACAGAGCATTTTCTAGACTGTACTGTTAAACTGTTTTTGGAGAACATTTTTTTTTTTTTTTTTTAATCACTTTCCTGCTTTTAAATACAGTCATAAAGCAATTTCAAAATAAATTAAAATTAGTCTGTTGTCCAATTATTTTATCTTGTGAAAAAATATTATTCCACAAATAAATTTAAAAATAATTATTACAAAAGAAAGGTTGATATCATTGTCTGTAGGTCCAAACTATCCAAAATATTCTATTTTGTTTTATGGAGATACTTCAGTTGATTTGTTTACATACATATTGGGAAACATTCCAAAAATGCTCCAAAATGTAATCGTACATTAAGGCTATTTGCCCTTTTGTTGCGCTGTTATTGTCCACAAAAAGTTGGTGGTATTAAAAGGGATGTTTCTACATTATCTAGAGGTCATGGCACATAAACAACAAAATCAGTGAGTGCAAATCATTCTTGTTGAATTGTGCTATTACAATACAAATAATAAGAATTGAACAAATCCACAATAGGAAGAGGCAGAGAGAAAACGTTTAAACAAAAGTAACTAGATCACACATTTACCAGATGAAAGGAGAGGTGCAGGGTTAGTTAAGGAATGAACTGATAAACCAATGGAAATTTCAAAACTCTTATAGTACGTATGCTACTAATGACATTTTGGAAAATGTCTGATTGGTCTCACTGGAACATGTGTGAACATGTTTCTCATTTGATCTGATCTGGTCTGCTGAGTCTCTGATAGACTGGACTGATATCATATCACATCTTCACACATTCTCAAAGACACACACATCTCTCTCATCTTACCATCAAATTCAGCCGGCCCGACTCCAACGATTATAATTGACATGGGAAGACTTGAGGCCTTGAACAGAAAGAAACAGTTAATTAAAACAAGACCCCCAAGAATACACTCCTCATATAATAATTCATCACTTGCATAATGAAACATGCATAAAACAGACTTGCAATCATAGTATTACAATACACCATGTTGTGTTTAGATCATAGAGACATGAGGCACTTTCCTCTAATTGAGTACAAACTGGTTTAAACAATGGCTAATTTCAAACACTTTAAATGACCCCTGTAAAATGTTGATTTTTCTTTTTAAATTATTACTAATATTAATGATCAAAAATGTTATATTTAGCTTTGTCCTGCATGTTATGTTCAACCCTGTTACCATATGATTTATCACTATAAAAAAGGTCCATTCCATTGTGACATACAGGAAGTGACATCTTTTGGACCTTTCATATAGTATGGCATCATGTGGATCAATACACTTGTATATATATATTTTTATGAAGCAGATTCTTAAATGACAATATATGCATGGCATTCACGTAAAACATCACAATCTTCTTTCTTTTTTTTTAACATCCATTGAAATAAATGAAGAAAAATTATACAAATAACCAGAACAACACTCTTATCCCTACCCATCCCAAATTATCCCACAAAAACTGGAAAAAAGGGAAACAAAGGGGAAAAAAAGGGGGGGGGGGGGGGGACGAAGGTATGGTCTCAACAAAGGAAAGGACAGGGTTCCATATTTTATAAAAATGAGTTAACAGAGTCTCTAATGGACATTAAGTCCTTCAACCAAGAAAAATTAGAAGGGGGGCATGAGGATTTCCAATGAAACAATATTTGTCCTCTGGCTACCAATGAAGCAAAAGCAATAATATCAGCATGCCGCTTATTATACGAGCCATCAACAGGGGGTACTCCAAAAATTGCAATTATTGGGCAGGGTTTCACAAAAAAAGAAGACCAGAATGAATACAATTGAGGGCAGTTATGTATGTGTGGGTATGATCTGCTGGGGATAGCGAACATCTATTGCGCCTATCATCTTCTATTAAAGAAAGTTTCTTCAATTTCGCATTGGTGAAATGAATTCTGTGAACAACTTTGAACTAAATAAGATTCAAATGGGCACAGATACAGACAGAGTTAATTTTAGCTAGAGCATTATTCCACAGCTCCTCGTCAAGTTCCAGTCCTAGCTCTCTCTCCCAGGTTTCCTTAAATGCAAAAAGAGGAGAGAGCTGAGACAAGCATAGCAGGCCATAAATTCAGGCAACGTGGCTGTGATTTCAGAAGTGACATTATATCTTCAACTAAAGTTTTCATTTTCTCAATTTTATCACATTTTTGTTGAATGCATTTCTCAAAATCAATCATTCAACCCTGCTACCAGGGCTGTGAACAGACATTTTGAGGGGCTCGAACCAAAAAAGGGGCACTAAGGGGGGTGGGGTGCCTGTTAATACAAATTATCCAGTTGTTACAGATATCCAGTTAAAACAAAAGCACATGCTAGACCTTCACTTTGAGTCTTTTGAGTTGACTCTGAGGTAGTATCATCTTAATATAGAGAATGAATAACAAACCTTTTACTATCACATTGTAAATAAAATTGTTAGGCTTAGTGCTAATTCAATTTATATTGCTATAATTACTCTTCCATTCAAATAATTTAATGTCCATCTTTCTTCAACACACTCTAGCATTTTACTGTTAGCCAGTTTAACAGTCTTATCTATCTGATTTGGCTAATGCTCAGTGGGCTCTTCCCTCAATCTCTGAACCTGCCTCTGCCTCATCTTTAATGTAATATTATACAGCATAAAGCTGGTGTATAAATATAAATATATACCCTGGTGTATAAAGCACACGATGAGGAGATATAATCACAACAAGTCTTTTACTAGGAAATCCAAATGGAGAGATCAGGAACATATAGGAACACACACCAAAGAATACATGAATGATACCGGACAACACATGACTGGAAACACAGGGCTTATATACATGGGATAACAAGGTGGTTGATTAGACACAGCTGGATGTGATGATGAGGTGATCAGTTACCATGGTGAATGACTAGTGGCGGGAAATAGAACAACAAGAAGCCCAAAATGATTCCAAAACAGAGTGTACATGTAACAAATTCTAATTCTCTTCCAAGTATATGGATATTTTGTACAAGTTGTTAGCACTATTAGAAGAACAGCATTTTCTGTGCTGCTTTTCCATTGTTTTCTATGTAAACAAGTGCTAGACGGACATCTTTGACTATGGCACTTACATCTCAACAGAGAGCCGCATGTTTAGAAAGCCATGTAAAGAAGTTCAACTTTTAAAAAAAATGTCTCAAGACTTTGTGGTCATCTCATGTTTTTAAAAGCAAAAAGTACTCTGTGTGATCAGCACTTTGGCTCTTTCTATTAAACTATGCATAAATACATGATACCGTTTTGTTCTTAATTGTTTAAACAATTTACGAAATTATATTCGTAAAATTACACACACAGCTCTTATACTGGCCTATGTTACACTTTAAATAAACAATTTAATGCAGTGTGAGAGGGGCACCTCAGCCGATGAGGGCAGAGGGACAGTGGCTCTAGCCACCGGGCCACCCCCTGTGCAAGGCCCTGCCTGTTACCAAGTAATTTTAAGAAGAAAAAAAATTACTGTTAATGATTTATATTTATCAATAACTACAAAGATTAGGCCCCTTCTAAATGATGGCTCAATTTTAGTTCAAAATATACAAATATGTAACTGTTACTCGAAACCCTGTTATGCATTCTGGAGTATTTTTATATCTTTTAAATATGATTGAACTTTTATGCATATTTAAAGTTTATTTAAAGTGCCATGGGGTGGCAGCCACTGGGATGTAATTATAGAAATATGAGGAACATTCATAAAGCTCATGTAATGACTTTTCATCTGCACACTGACACATTATGAACGACTCCTGCCACCGTTCAAAGAGTCTCTACCCATCACAGTCTGTACAGTATATCATATTTCTGTCTCGGTTGACGTATTTTGAAGGAAAGACAAATGGATTCAATTTAAGATGTTTTTCTAATTCTGTATACTTATATTGTAATAATATCCACAAAGAGGAATCGACAACTTTTGTGAGTGGGCGTAAATTCTTCTGTTTTATTCAGTGCAATGATAGTCTCATTCTTCATCAAATAATCATCTCTTCTAGTGATTAGAATAATGAATGATTAGGCCTGTTGTTTACAAAAAAGTGATTTTTCAATACATTGTTTATACATTTTTATAAATTCTATCATGTATAGACTGTAATGTGTTTCAGTATTAATAAATTGCATTGTGCCATATACAGTATATGCTGTGGACATATTTATGCCTTCAGAAAGGAAACAGGGATGACGGTAACAGCGCTGACCGTTTTTTACTTTTAGATATCAATCAACATCAGTTTTGTTCATCTTTGGTAGCTTCTTTGAAGGCATCTTGAGTAAAACAGCTCTATATTTAACGAAAGACATACAAAAGACCAGAACCGGAAGTGATGCAACCTGTTTTACAGAATACGGAAGTTTGTTGCACATAACCCCCATTTGACATTACAAGCCTTGTGCCCAATACAGTTTTTTGATACAGAATCAGATTTACTGGGAAAAGTCAATACTGTAGTACAAGAAAATGAACATTTGTATTTATACAGTACATTTATTTTTGTAAAAATGTGTTACATGTACATGTAAACTAAAAATTCACAGTTGCTTGTTCATTTTTTAAACACTCTATTATGTCTTCCCCTAACACCACCACACATTCTTATCTTAATATTGCTCTTCAACAACAATCAATTGTGAATTTTCAGTTTAAATGTAACACATTTCTACAAAAAATAAAACAAATGTATTCATACAGTACTGCTGTAGCTGCTGCTGTTTAGGGTTGTGACATTCCTCAGTGTTCAAAAATGGTAGTGATTGTGCTGGACAAACTCCATATAGCCTGTACTGTATGCTTCCAAACTTGATTGGTAAGATTGTGATTACTATTTCAATACAATGCCAGGCTATTTGCCATAGCAGACATTACAAAGATTCCATGGCATAGGTATTCATGAAATATACATGCATGTCTGACAGATTTTGATAACTGAATAGATAATTTTGCATGTGACAGCTCACACGATGAAAGAATGTTTAGAAGCCCTGAAGAGTTTGACAGTTTCACTGAGAATCAGCTCATCAGTTTTGATCAACAAGCCATGTGCATTTAGTTATTGTGCAAATTGTAGACAATTGTATGAACTCTTTTGCACACATGTGCCAAAACACATGCAATTTGCTTAAATCGATAAGAAATTCAAAGAAACTAACTGTTCAGAGATCTGAATTTATTGTTTTGAGAAAAAAAATTCTCAGAAAAACTGTATCATAACTAAGTTACAAACATAACATTAAATTGGACAAAGATTTAAATTCTGTAGCATGTTGTCTTTATGAGACATTCATGGATTTGTTGATTTATGGATTATTTGTTGATTTAAAATTGGGGAAATCGGGTAATTGTCAGAGCGTGGTTGAGGCAAAGAATGAAAATAAAGCTATGCGCAGAAGTCTTTATTAATAACAAAATCAAAATAACAAAATGCTCAGGTATCTCAGAACTTATCAGAACACAAATAGAACAACTAGCATACATTGACAATAACGGACAAGGGACAACTGAAACTGAGGGCTATGGGCGAATTCCAAACGGCATTTTTAAACCCTTCAAGGGCACTTGAAAGTGACAAGGGTTCCAAATTAAAGTGAAAACCTGAATCCCTTGACAAAAGGCCCTTCCACAAGTCTGATAGTGAAGGGTACGTTTGATGGTCACTTCAAGGAAGTAATTTTATCATGTATGGTCATGTGACCTGAATGGCGAGTCCTCACGATTCATTTTAAACATGAAAATTTTGTCATTTTGTTCCAAACCTCAATGAGTTTCTTTCTTCTGTTAAACACAAAAGAAGATATTTAAAAGAATGTTGGAAATCAAACAGTTGACGGTATCCATTGACTTCCATAGCAGAAACAAATACTATGGAAGTCAATAGCTACCGTCAACTGTCAATAACTGATAATTAACATTCCAGATAATGAGGAAATTATGCTGTCTTTCACTGCTCCATTCGCTAAGTGCGTTCCAAGCGGCTTCATTTCGACCCACAGGTGCCCTGCCACCTTCAAAGTCCCCACTTCAAGGGCTCTGCCCTTCAGAGTGAGTAGGGATGCTCACTTCCGATTGGAATTTGCCCTCCAAATACACAGGCAAGCACTAGGGACTAAACGAGATAATTGACTAGAAACAGGTGTGACACATGAAGGCAAATCGAACATTATGGCAACAAATGAACAGAGACAAAGGAAACTGAACTGGGAGCAGTTCAAAACTAACTCAAAGTCCAACTCAAGCAAACCTAAGCACAAATCAAACGAGACAGTAGCAGCGTTGATGCATAACTTAGGGACACAATGGGGTCATTATGTCAAAATCTTGCTGTATAGAAAAATAAAGTCATACCACAAAAGTTGGCGTCAGCTGTTCATTGTCATGTTTTTAGAAATATGGCACACTTGAAGCACACTTATCTTTTCATTTTTTCATTTTTTTTCTGAATGGAATTAAAATTGCAAGGAACTGTTTTTTTTTTTTTTACTTACGTTTACGATGGATTCTTTAGTCTGAGCCATGTCGGAGATGACCCCATCAGAGATAATGAGGAGGATGAAGTATTCTGAACCATCCTTTACTAATGATGCATATCTGCAAAGAAGAAAGCTGATTACTTCATGTAACATACACAGGGGCTGAATCCCAATTCATATCCAATTCATCCTAATGTCCAAAGTACATCAAAAAACTGTCAAAAGTACCTGGATGGTATACTATTTGTGGTAGATTTTCCATGTATGCACTCAGGCATGTTTTTTGGGCTACTGTCTACAATTGTTTCTCTAATGAGGCACCAGGATGCAATAACATTACATTGTAGTATGTAAAATGTAAAGAATTGTAGCCAAATTCTACATTAAAGGGTTGGAATACTTTTTGAATGAACTGTATATGGTGAAAAAATGTAAATGGTTTAACATAATGTAATTTTACTGTAAAACAATGTCAAATTTAGGGATTTTGAAGGCAAAAAATATAAATTACCATATTATTTACACTGAAACACAGGGCACATCACATATTTACTTAGTTCAGTTTCTTTTTGTTATCAGTAATATACATTTGGGGGATTTATATTACATTTTCTGTTACTGAGTTAATGTTTATTGTATTATTTTAGTGTCATTTTCCATTGTACCACCTGTATTATCATGGTCAGTACATTTTAGGGTACAAATCATATTTTGATTGTTCAAGTAGCTTGGTATATTAATCGAACATCACTTAATGAAATAAAGTTTTATGTTGTAAAATATACAGCTCCAATATTCCATATTGTTAATTTAATGGGATATTGTACAATATATGGCCAATATTGTCAAATATGTAGAGTGTGTTATTCAGTATCTGTTTTCTCGTTTCCTATGTTTAGTTCCTGTTTTCTTGGTGTCCTAGTGTTTCTAACTTGTTGTTTGTTTCATTGGTTATGGATTGGGTTCACCAGTTTCTTGTTTAGTTCATCATTATCCTGTGTTTTTATATGCCTGTTTTATGCTTGGTTGTTTCGTGTTTTTTTATATATAGATTCTTGCTTTGATTCTGTCTTGTCTGTTTTTGGTTTTTGTTCATGTCCATGATTTCATGTCTTTTATTTTAAAGTTTTCCTACTGACAGGTTCCTGGTTTGTCATGTGATTTCCCTGACCCCATCATGAGATCCTGTCATGTGTTTCCCTTGTTCATGTGTCTTGTTTTCATTGGTTCTTTGTTCCTTGTGTCACTTTCTGATTGGTTCATTGTTTCATTAGGTTCAGGTGTTTCTTGTTGCTCATTGGTCTTTGTGTATAAATAGTCCTTGTGTTTCATTGTTCCTTTGTCTAGCTTTTTTTGTGATAAATAGTGTTTAGGAATTTTTAAATATAATTGGCCTCACCTTGCTACATGATTAATGACAGGGGAGAAGTATGTTGGTCCATAAAGACGAACAGACTTCAGACTCTGATAATATGCTTCTAGAACGCCCTCTATACCGCTGCAGTATGGGTTATCTGGGTTCCCGTTCTGTAAGTACACATATAAATAAACACATACACATATGCACAAGTTTATAATACTAGCATCCCAGTGAAGGATGCATACATAAATGTACAAATGTATGCCTTGTGAGTACATATGAGCCTTGTGAAAAGTTTGCTTAATTATATTAAATGTGCACTTGTTGAATACTTCAAATCTATTCAGTATAGTTTTAATAACACTTGCATATAATATAATATTAATGAAGTAAAGTGTATTTAGAATACACTTTCATGACTGTTTCTTGAACATAAGTAAACTTTTAAAAAGTGCACTTTCTAATCATTTCAAATTAATATTTTGGCTACACTTTATTTTAAGATGTCCTTGTTACAGTGTAATTATACATTTAAGTACTGAGTATTAATTAACCTAAGTATTAATAAATATGTTCACTTTAGACATTCTACTAAAAGTAACTTAATGCACTGGCCAGCACGTTTTTGATGGTGCTGATCCACTATCTCCACTGGTTTTACCCCATTAAAAAAAAAAAAATAAATAAATAAAAGGAAAAGTATGTTTTAGAATTCAGTTCGGGTATATGACTATTATCGAATCAGGAAAAAACAATTGCTACACCTCCAATCTCCCCAAATAAGGCTCCATTTAGGAGAGATATCTTTAAAAAAAAAAAGACACATCTTCAGTATGTACCTCAGGATCATTGGATCTTTCAGCTCTTTAAACACTAGACGCCCTCTTTCGAGGCAGCCTGCCTTAGGGGGATCAGTCCTAGGTGTGTGTCTCCAACTATCTCTATTAGACCCACCATTTTAAAATCATTGAGGTTCAATTGTTCTATGCTCATAGAGTTGTTAGACATGTGCAAGTTGTGCCCCTGGATTAGGATTTTGGGTTAGGGTTAGTAGAATAAGTTGACGTACTTCCAAAGGTTCCTCTGGTCAGTAGAATGTCTTTTGGGGGACTATCAAAATAGTGTGAGCAGATATTAAGCAGACACTCTTAATAATTCTCTATTGAAAGTTAGATGACACGTACTTGCAAAGTTAGTTACTTATAACTAGTACATTATCTTAAGGGTAGGTATACGGATTTGTGTTTTTATAGGAGTGTTTTTATTATTATGTATTGTTGCATTGTTTATGGATAAATCATATTCTCAATTTAAACAAACCTTGAGTCCAAGACAAATTTTCCCTTGGGGATAATAAGGTTTATTTCATTTAATTTCATTCCATTTTTAGTAGAATATCTAAAGTGGACTATTGAAATATCGAAAGTGTTACCACATACTTACTACAGGGTTTGGTTTAGGGTTTGGTTAGGATTAGTTGCATGCAGTTATGCATAATGTATAGTTATTACTACAGTAACTACACGTGTAACAAGGACACTAAAATAAAGTGTTGCCAAAGGTAGTAAAGTACATTTCAAATCATTACATTTTAATAATATTTTGTCATGCTTTAAAAAGTAAATTTTTTGATGTATTGACTAACATACTAAAGCACATGTAAAATACTATCATTTTAACTGCAGTGAGTTATTCGATATTACATTTAAAGTTAATGTATTTTAAATGTACTAAATTGCAACTTCATTATTAAAAATGTGTAATTATAAATGCATGACTTTATGATAAGTTTATGCTTATCAGTATATTCAGCAGTACACTTTACAACCTTATTTTAAATACAATAGATTTATTAAATTATTTATTTCTGTAATAAGTACTCTTTTTAAAAGGTATACTAAAGTGCACTTCTTTTTCACAAGGGTAGAACACCATTTTAATGTTAAAATACTCCTTTTAATATTATCCAATAGATAACACAACTTGGAGATTGTATAATTGGCAATGTTAGCAATGAGCAAACATTATCACAGCAAAATGACAACAACAAGAATCAGCCATCAAAAGTTTGATGTGAGCTTACATCCCAGAAGCTTCCTGAAGTAAGAGGCACGTTTAAAGAGAGCTATTCATTCAAGTAAAGCTTTAATGCTCTGCTGAGTGCATATGGAGTCTCCCGAGTTCAGCCCTAAGGAAAAGTGTGTGTGTGTTTTAGCTGTGTGTGGGCAGCTGCAGCCGCAGGCAGTGCATCTGTTTGGTCCAATAAGAAGGATCTGTGTCTCACTGTATACGGGATTATGTGATAGATTCTCTGTGACGGTTTTGTGGGTGTGGAACAGGAAAAAAATAGAAAAAAAATAAGGAAAATAAATTCTGTCCTCTTTAGAAATGTGAGACAGCTGTGGTAATCTCCATTTGCTAATGTCTATCAATCTTTTTCAATCTCCTTTATGAACTGTCTCATCCATATTTATCAGTTAGTCACCCCTCCAGAGCTCTTATTTGGATACCAGTGGTGTGGTCGTCTAGGGGTTGTGTGAAATCAAAATTGGAGCTTTTTGGCTTTTGTTAGGTCATCTATATGCTAATGTACTCATAAAAGTTGACAAAATTATCTTTTAATAGATGAATGCATTTAAAATCTACAGTCTCCTTATGGCTAATATTCATACTTTAATTCTTTCCCTATTCATCAATTCATATGAAAGGAAGTTATAGATATTTTTCCCCTTTATTTTGCGCTTTATTATGCTTGTCCAAGGTAGACAGGGCTAACTGCTTATTGAATAAAGAAGAAGCACACTCAATACATCCCACTCATTTGAAATACGTCAACACAGGAACAAAAGTTGCAGTTAGGGTGCTGCTGGAGAATATGTTTAGAAGTGGATCTGAAAGAGCTGGAGATGGAGAAGTGGAAATGTATAGTCTATGGTTGGTGTTCGACAGGGACCTGGGTAGGTTTCATACCCTACTAAAAGCATACCGATGGTACAAGCTCTGCCATAGCCCACTGTTTCTCAATGTATCTTCCTTGGGCCCAAGCATTGTAGATTTTGAATCTCTCTTGATTCAGCCAGATTTGTTAGGTAAATGAGACACTTAAAATGTCCAGAACTTTAGGGAGGCCCTCAAAAAACAGGCAAAGTGTATTTATATGTGCAATGAAATGCTGATAATGATTTAGCTCATTATAATGGCATTTAAAACAGATTTTATTTTTTTTCCTCCAGTTTTGATGTGAACGCATAAAAAGCCACACATGGGACACATGCACATGCATGAATAAGTTGACAAAATGGTGATAAAAGCACTTACATGCAAAGCATAGCTGGAGTAATGGGTAAATCAAATTGATTGTTGTTTTTAAAAAAAAAAAACATTTTTAAATATAAAAACACCAATTTAGGGCATTGTCATCATTACAACTAAAGGATAGGACAATGTTAATATACTTGGTCTTGGTGGACTAGACCTGCTACACACACTGTAGCTGCAGCGATCACTGCTCCTTTTCTTTTTGTTGCTGCAGGGACTTTCGACTGCCAAGACATACAGAGACATGATGCTGCTGTGAGCATGTTGGACACGCTGCTGCTGCTGCTGCTGCATATATAGACATACATAATATCCTCCATAGCAGATCTTGACAGGTGGTGCAGGGAGAGGTGGGTGATTTCAGAGAAACTCTGATAGCACACTGCAGGAATGTATACAGCAAACACCGAACCAGACTATTTCGATGTTAAGCAAGGAAGATTACTCGCTATAGATACAGCAGAGGCCAATCAGTAAGTGCCATGTAGTATGATGAGACTGCTAGCAGATTACATGTAAAGCATAATCAAGTGTAAGTTTGTGCATGTAATATTCGCAATGACAAATAGTCACCTAAGATACTCAAACAAAATTCTCAAACATGCTGTTTGAGAACAAATAGTTTGCATATAAAATACAAGCAATACTTGTATTTTCTTAATAATAGAATGAAAAAAAATTGTCCTCACCAGTGGAAATTCGTGAGATACGCGGCCATCGGGTGGCAGTTTTGCACCGAACCCCAGTGCAGGGAACAGCTTATCACTGTCATAGTCCTGAATAATCTCCCCCACTGCTCTGAGTGCCAGTGCATACGCATTCAGATGATACGGGCTCATGTAGTGTAGAGAGGTAGGCTGGGAAGGGTTGCCTGTGATAAACAGAGCAGAAAATGCATGAATCAATAAAGTATTTAAATATGAATTAAGTATTTATATTAGGAATTTAAGTATTCATATATTAATATGAATGTGAGAATTCATGCTGTACCAGTAATGATTTAGAATTTTGGGTAATTCTAATATAATGGTGTCATCTTTGTAATGTGTGTACTCATGATCTACTCACAGTATTTGACCATTTAGCCTAATGTCTTTGTCCCTGCAGTTCCCTTTTGAGTGGAACTCCACGCCGCATCATAGCTGTCACGGTTCTATTATGTTTGGACTTTGTTTGCTGTTTTCCCACCTGTCACCACGGTTACTGATTTAATTTTATTATGTTCAGCTGTTCATTATTAATTACCTTGGTTGATCTGTGTATATAAGTTCCTGTGTTTTCCACTCTCATGGGTCTGGACTCATCTATGTTATGGTTGTGTTTGCTTCCCTGCCTTTGTTTGGATTTACCTGTGGATATTATTAGAAACTGTCTGGGATCTAAATCTTCTTTGACGTGCATGTTACTACAGCCAGTTGTGACAATAGCATTGATTCGCTGAACGTGATGACATAGCGACGTAGCATAGCACGTCACCACAACCATAAACGGATACCTTAACAACGTGTCATCAGCTTCTTTTTCTTCAGTAGCCACCTGTTTGAGTGCCTGTTGCTGTTTATGTGTGCACTGTCCTTGAGGGGGCTGACTGCGTTCATTGTGAAAAGTTTAACATCCGCAAGCTCCGATCCCACTTGGCTCTCCTTCAAAGTCATGAGAGCCAGGCTCCTGCATCCTGTGGTATGGGTCCCATGGCTGCCAAGACAGCTTGGTGACTTTGGTCATGTTGCTGCAGGTCGAGTTGGCGGAAGCAGAGCTTGAAACGGGTGACAGAACCCTTTTACCTGCCTTTTCAACCAGCTCTGAGGACCCTGTTCTGGATCTAGAAGCTTGCTCTGCAATCTCTTCAGACCAGAACGAGGAAACCTGCCTTACACAAGCCTTGTAGGGCAACATCTGCCCTTGTGGGCAAGGCATACGCAGCAGCAGGTCTTGCAGGCCTTCCAGGCTGACTTGCTTAAAGAGTTGGATTATGGTGAGGGATTAACCCCCGGGCAGTGAAAGAGCTACGTGGGGCCACAGATCTCACACTCCATTTGACCAAGCAGACGGCTTCGATGTTATCCTCCAGGGCAGCTAATAAGAAGCCCTGACAACCATGGGGTCTGGCCCCCAAGTTTGAACTCCAAGATGAGTGTACTTTCTCAGGTTCAGAGAACCACTTTTCTGGGGTGGTATGGGATTCAACCACAATGCAGGCAATTCTGTCTACTAAAAGTGTAGAATCAATCCTAACTGCTATGAAAGATATCAGTATAGGTTCTCTGATGATCTACCACCCCGAGCTGGAGATCTGGAAACTTTGGGTCTGGTCCCTGAGGGGGTCTCAGCTCATAGATTCGTCTCTCAACCGAGAAGCTCGAGTTCTAGAGTCCCTTCCACCAGGAAGCTATACTGTATACTCTAAAATGGTGACTCATGGTGTGAGCAGCGCCACATGAACCTAGTCTGCTGCCCTGTTGGTTCAATGCTGGAGTTCCTTCAAGAATGCCTTTCAATGGGTTTGAACCCTGGTACTTAATATTCAACAATATTATTGATTTGACTACAGTGACACTACTGGATGAGAACTGAACTGAGCTGGATGACATCACTGTTTATCTGTCAAACTGCTTTATAGATGAAATGAACCAATTTAATAATTGATGATCTTTACAATAAAACTGAATCAACACTGAACTGACTTCAGTTGAACAACGACACTATTTACTTTTAGAGCTGCTGTACAGCCGAAATGAACTGTTTGCATCATTTTCCTGTTATCACTGCAAAGCTGCTTTAAAACAATCTATCTTGTATAAAGCGCTATATAAATAAAGGTGACTTGACTTGCTATGCGAAAGGTCTATGTGGCCACCATTTCAGCTAGCCACATATGTTTGGATAGAGCTTCTGTTGGGAGATATCCTCTGGTGTCTCGGTTCAGGCCTTCCTGGCACCCATTATACTGCACCCCAGACCAGACTCAACATGTTCTCCAACCAATACGCCTATATAGGTCATTTATCACTTCCCTGAAATACAAACCATAGAAGCATTTACTAAAGTTGCACCCCATCGACAACAGGACACTTTCATTTTAATGCATTGTACCCTTTTATCTGCTTATATGCTTTGGTGGCCGCAATAGAGGGAATGCGTCAAGCAGCGTATCTCGCATAGGATTGGCTTCACCTCTAAGGGTGTTGCGTCTTCCAAATCTCTTGCCAGGGGTGTGGCAGGATGCTCCTCTCTGCACACATTCATCAGGTTTTACAGTCTGGATGTGGATTCAACCCCAGTGTCTCAAGTCCTTCAGGGTTGATCTGGATTCATCCTGTGCTCAACAACTGTCTGTGCAGATACACAGTCTTGCTGGACAGGCACTATCCCGTGGTGAGGTGGCATTGGTATTAAGATTCCCATAGCGTCAACGCCATGATTAGGTGTTGAGTTTCACTCAAAAGGGAACGTCTCAGGTTACTTAAGTAACCCCCTGTTCACACATCTATTTATGGTTTTGGTGATGTGCTTCGCTACGTAATCACGTAGCCAATCAGGAATTGATGTGTGTAGACGTGCTTCAGACACCGGCTCACATACCCAATGCCATGACACGGCATCTCGTTCCCCTCTCAGGGAACCAGATTACATAGATGTTTCTGTTCAACCTTGTTATGCTGTGAAATTTCCCTTTTTAAAAATTATGATCCATCTTCCATTATTTTTAAGAGTGTTTTTTGACCACTTGCTTACAACAAAGGGTATTTAGTAATTCATTATGTATACCCTTAAGTTAGCTCTTTTAAGCTGAATAGTTCAACATTATGGGTAAATAATCTGTGATTTTTTTTTTTACTGCACAAAGTAAAAGAATATTGACTGTAAATAATGCAGTGTGATTAAATGCTATTTGCTGATCTTCAGCCCTGTAATATTCAGTTCAACATTGAATGCAATAGAGTGAGTACTGTACATTCAAACATGTTTTGAAAAAGAATTTGACTTGTAACTGAATGTGACTTGTAATTCAAAAATATTCAGCTAACAGACTTTAATTTAACATCTGCTATGTTTTACATAAGCAGAACAATGAGAAATTGTTGAACATTTTTGACATTCTCTTCTGCCTCTTGTATTCAAAAGTCAGTTTAAAAAGATAAGAGAGGTGTTTAATTTTAACTTTCAAATACTCAAGTATAATTAAATGTGGATCCTTCTTCACACTCAAGGTGTGACTTGTAATTGAGTACAAATTTTTATCAGAATCTGTACAAATTCTCTGTACTTTTAACACAACTGTTAGTACTTTGGAAGGTTACAAATTTATAATTAGTACTTCGGTCTATAGGGTGGGAAAATGATGATCTCTTGAAAGTTCATAAAGTAATAAAGTAATAAAGCTTTCATTTTTAGAAGCTCAAAAATAAAAATATATTCATAAATAAAAAGATTAAATTTACATGCACACAGAAAAAAATAAGCCATTATCATAACATGTACATGATGCTAGAAATAATTTTTACTTGAAAAGCAATCTTTCAGTAATGTAAGCTCACCGTTTGAAGCAGTAAAATCAATCGCCACCGTGAAATTAATTTGAGTGCTGCAAGTGAACAGAGCAAAAACATTATTGTAAGCACATATGTATCATAACATAAAATATATGATGCTTATCAAAGCATAATAAAGCTCCTCAGTCCTCGGTGAGCTGACTGTGTGAAACTGTGTCTCAGCTCAATTTAATCTGTGGGCAGAAACGAAGGAAGTAATTCCCTGAGATCATCTCTTTGTTTATCTAATATTCTCTCTGCCGCTTCCTGGTTTTTGGTCTATTCAACAGAATGCATATAACAGCGAGATTTGTGTCTGTAAGGATTTTCCACAGTAGTCTTTTTGCAGATCCTTCCAATTATTCTGCCGATATTTCCAGTGTTTGCTCGACTGTTTGAAGGCCAGGTCATGTGCCTGGGGTCTCTGTGTCTCTCAGAATAGAGCGGTCTATTTATAGCTCAGTTTATTACGGCATCATAATGCAGTGCGCTCCCTGTGAATATGTGTGTGTGATGTAGAGAAAAGAGAGGGGAAGGAAGAGGGAATTATTTATGGATGGTGAGGCACAGCAATGTGTTTCCAGTCTCAATGGATGAGCTTGAGTATGACCGTACCATACTTCTTTATGCATGGAATACCCAGATGACGTTACATTTGCTAAATATGTGAGATACTGAATTCCACAATTTCTAGAACGATGTATCTAATTCTATAACTTAATGCCACTTGCCAAATTAAATAAATATTTACGGTAATAAAGTTTATTTGATTTACTCATTGGAGTAAAAAGGACATGTGGTAATGTAGCATATTACTGTTTAAAACATTTATTTTTCAATAGTATTTCATATACACAAAAAGTTTAGTGACTTCATTTTAAATTAAATTGATTTTAATTAAAACTTAATTTTAACAGTATTTTACTGTAAAAATATATAATTAACATTAAAATACATACATTTTGACTGTCATTTGTAATGGAAGATTGTTTCTACCACTGAATAAAAGAATAAAAAAGGTAATTGTAACTTTTTATCTCATAATTCTGACTTTTTTTCCCCCGCAGTATGGCAACTTTATTTCTCAGAATTGCAAGTTTATATCTTTTAATTCTGAGTTTTCTCAAAATTCTGAACACACACACACACACACACACACACACACACACACACACACACACACACACACACACACACACACACACACACACACACACACACACAAATACTCACCCTCCTTTGATGTAGTCCAGGAACGTAACCTCAACATCAATGAAGCAGGACAGCAGAGTGACCTGTCGACATGAAAGTTTGGTAACACTTCCTATGTAGAGTCCTAAAGGGCATCATCACACTTTCGATAAGCAATGCATACTTTAATCATAAATGTCATATCAATATTCATGCTCAGGGTGATGATGTAACTCTCTAGAGTCACGGCATCAGGGCAGACCAATGATGAGCTACATCAACATTTATGAATATTTATATGCACAGCTTATGAAGGCATTGTGCATTGCTTATGAAGATATAATGTAGGACCTTCTATAAGAAGTCTTACCAATAAGGATGTTTGTTTGTTAGAACAAACAGGTATTGCTTTCTTTTGTTCTTCTTTGGAACTTTTTTTGTTTGTTATTTAAACTGGAAGATCTAGTTAAAAATGCACTCACGGTTCCTGAGTTTAGATATTTCTTCTTCTTTTTCTTTTTCTTGGGGTTCAGCACCTGCAGAAATGCAGCAAAATCAGACAGGACGTTGCTGAAATGTTGTTGAATCTCAAAAAATGGTGACCCAAAATTTAAGATTTTTATAGTTAAATTGCATATATAAGATTTACATTCATTTGGTTTACAAAGTAAACTTAATGTCAGAAAAAAAAAAAAAAAAAACGCATTCCAAAAAAATCATGGCATAGTTTTTATTAACTAATTGGATCTTTGATTTTATTTAAATAATATTTTCAAAATGCATTTGTACAAATTTCTTACAATCAGCATAAATTAATTTGTGTTTGTGTTTTATTCATTGTGAAATCATTTAAATTTATTCAGTTAAAAATGTATAAATATACTTAGTATATGTATGTACACTTATAATGTGGCTACCTGTGGAGCAAGCAACATTCAGTTAGTCAAAATGTAAGAGATTCACTGATGTTAATAATAATATATAAACTTGGTTATTGTGTATTTAAAACACTTTCAGTTTAAAAGTACTTGTTACAGAAATGTTACCCATTTCATTTATGTACGACTGACAAATATGCATCACACAAGTTTATTACTTTGTGTTAAAACTGTCTAATCCAAATGGATGGATATTTTTATATACAATTCAAATTCATCTGATCTATCATCTTATATTTAGGCCTAAACTTTTTCGGTAACACTTTACAATAAGGTTCATTAGTTAACATGAACAAATAACGAACTGCACTTATACAGCATTTATTAATCTTTGTTAATGTTAATTTCAACATTTACTAATACATTATTAAAATCTTGTTACCATTAGTTAATGCACTGTGAAGTAACACGAACAAACAATGAACAACTGTATTTTCATTAACTAACGTTAATGAAGATTAGTAAATACAGTAACAATTGTATAGCTCATGGTTAGTTCATGTTAGTTAATGCACTAACTAGTGTTTAACTAATGAACCTTATTGTAAATTGTTACCACTTTTTCTGTTGAGTATATGTATATGTATGTATGTATTTGTTTGTTTGTTTGTTGTCTTTCATTTTATTGTGTTTTATATATAATTTATTTTATTTTTTATTTTAACATTTTATTGCTAAACTACATTTTAATCAAAATATTGCAAAATGTATTTCTCTGTAGCTTATCCAGTATATTCTCACTTTTGCCACAATATGTGAATATAGGCAGAATGCATGAATTCAAGAAATTCATCTGTTTCTGAACAGAGATGATGGATAATGGTTGTGCTGAAAAACTAGATCATCAGAAGCTCTTGGCGGAGATGAACGTTTGACGATGTCTGCTAGACCTCTCACTGTTATCTAAGGTTCTTGTGCCGCGGCCAGTTTTGATAAGTGTTCTTGTCATGGGTTTGATTTATGCTTCAGTAATGTGGAGGTCATACAAAAGATGAAAAAAGATGAGATTTCACAGGGATGGGGGACAAAATGTCACAGTAAGGCCAGAAACATAATTTAAGCTAGTAAGTAAATGCAGACACAGTTCTCAGGGGGCAAAAGAGTTACTGTATATCAGTATTTAATATCATATTAAATCAGTATATGTATATATTCAGGTACCTAACGAAAACATTTAAATGGTTTATACCTACAGGGTTGTAAGTGGTGGATCATTTTTTTAAATCGCTTTATTGAACAGTCCGGTGAATCAGATTTTCCAAGGCTCTACTTTTACTTACTTCCTTAAGCCTCAACAACGCACTTATGAAGTAATGTAAATGTCTGCACTAAAGTCTTGGATATTTCAAGAAGACATTTATGATATTTTAGGCAGGCATGTGTGAAAAATACATGGGGAAAATGAAAGTGGCTCACCTCCCACACAGTAAACTGAGAGTGGCCTTTAGAGAGCTCCCTGTAGCTTGTGCTGAACTCTCCAATGTAGTCATGACTGAAAACACACACACAGTCTCATGCAATATCTTGAAGCATCTTATTTCAGTATTTACAGAATGGTTGTTTCTTTCTTACCCTCCATCTCTGTCCCAGTCATACACCTCGATTTTTATTGCTCTGCAAAAAAGAAAAAGAAAGTTCAGTCATGGAAAGCATTTGCAAATTTAAACATTAAACATTTAAACATTAACTTCTTTGTTCTGCTGAACACAAAGGAAGATATTTGGAAGAATGTCAGTAACCAAACCGATCTCGGCCCCCTATTGACTACCATAGTATTTATTTTTCTTACTATGGTAGTTAATTTTGGGGGGGGATCTGTTAGGTTACTGACATTCTTCCAAATATCTTTCTTTGTGTTCAGCAGAACAAAGAAATTCAAACAAGTTTGGAACTACTTGAGGATGAGTAAATGATGAGAGAATTTTCATTTTTGGGTGAACTATCCCTTTAAGATTAAGTTAGATATTATTAGCTTTGTGGTCAAGGTCATGACACTACAAGTTCACATCTACGTCTGCTTTTCTGTTATGAATTGATAAACATAAAAACAATAAGGTAATGAAAAGATGCTGAATTTATTTTCTGAAAGTCATTTTGACAGAATTTTTTAAATTATAGAGTAGTTCATAATTTCAACAAGAGCTAGTTATTATTGTAACAGGATTGACGCATAATTTAGTAAATGTCGCCATGAAATGAAAATTGACAATTCTTATTTTTACAGAATTTTGCAGAGTATATTATAAATGATTTATACATCATTGGCACATCATTATTATTTTTTTAACCCATGTGCACTCAAAATCTTTAATCAAATCCATACCCCCTCCCATCTGTTCTCTTCATGACGTGTGTCTTGGTGGAGGGCGGGACTAAATATCCTCCACAAATGACCTCCAGTGCCCAACTTCCTATGATCCAATCAATTCTTAAAGGACAAAATCAAATCCCACTCTACATTTTTCTCATTCCAGAAGCCGCTTCACTCGGATATACTGTACGCATGGCTGTGGGAACTAGGGGTGTTAATTTCCCACCTTTATTCATAAAATTACTCTAAAGATTACTGTTTTAATATGTTGTTGAATGTGGTTAGTAACTTCGAGAAATTAATACATTTCAAAGCCGATCTAGCTGACTAGATGAGTGAGTTGCGTGACAACACTGGTTGAGGAGCAGCATGTCTCAGAACTCATCCGTCACTTAATGCATGTTCACCCAGACATCGTTGAAAACCTAAATATAGAGGTCTTTATTAAAGCAAAACTACATTTGAGTATCATAAAGTAAGACGCAGGTTTTTGTGCTGCCGCCGTGTGGTGAAATATACAGTGTTTTAACGTTTACTTAATCATGGGGTGGTTTCCCGGACAGAGATTAAGCCTAGTCCTAGAATAAAATGGCCCTTTAAACCAGATGAACAGAAATCTGTTTTCTCTGTCATCGTTTAAATTAGTCCTAGACTTAGTATAGTCCAGAGTTTAATAAACTGATTTCCTGGAGGAAGACTAGAGCTACTCCAGGACTAAATTGAGGCTTAAATTAAACCTACCAGGAGGCAGGTTTAACTTTGAAGTTGTGTTTCAAAGAAGACACATGTATTACTTAGATATATATATCGATATTGATAAACACTGTGTATGTATGTGTGTATATGAGAAATGTTAAAAAAGTGTTATTTTATGCATTTTTTAGAAAGATGAGAATATGGAGAGACGTTTTACTGTTTAATGTTCTATTATGTAAAAGTTTTTGATATGTTAGTGTTTTTTGGAGATTACCATTGTGGTGAAGTGTTGAGTTAGTGCTTGGGTTGAGGACCTGCTAACAAGAATTGCCTTTTTAAATATAATGAAGGAACTTTTATGATAGTGCTTTGGATGAAACCGGTATTATTTCTAGACTGCCGACACTGATCATCACATGTGTAAATAGTTATGTTTAGTTTGTTGCTAAAGACAAAACAAAAGCATTAATAATCATAGGATTTTATATATATATATATATATATATATATATATATATATATATATATTTCATCTTTTTAAATAGAATTAATTACAAACAGATTTCCAGGCATTTCTTTTTTTTCCCCACAGCTGATGTATTTTGCTTGCTTTAAAAGAACCGTCTCTTGTTTAGTAAAGTTTTTTGTTTTTTTTTGGATTGAAGTCTTTTTCTGCTGCCATTGTTTTCCTTGGATTTGCTTCTCAGTTACATGCAATTTTAAGCTTTTCCTGGTTCATTCCATGTTTTACAGGCAACCTCTCTCATGCTAATTCAGATTAGCACAGTTGGTTTTAAATTAATCTAGTTTATTTTAAGTCTGGACTCCATAGTCTATGGATAATCTGTACTTAAAGGTGCTAAAGAGGATCTTTTCGTCGACTGAGAAACCAAAGACTGTTAGTGAGTTTTTGAAATGATCGCATGCGTAAGAACAACCCCCCTCCTTCACAGCTCATTTCGAGAGAACGCCTCCCAAAACTCATGCACGAGTATTAGAACACGAGTGTTTACCACCGGCATTCGCTGTGTTGTGTTAGTGGATTCATTATGTCGGACTCACCGCAGGTAACTCATAATCTGCAGTTGTTACTCCTGTCTCCTGACAAAAACACTGCATGCGGCGCCTGTGGAGTGTGGAAAGTTACTGGAGCGTGCAGCCGCGCTCGTCTCTCACAAGGAACGTCATGCAGTGATTGACAAGCCAGAGGGCCAATCCGCGCACGTCTCTCACAAGGAACGTCACGGCAGTGATTGACAAGCCAGAGGGCCAATCGTTTACGCGATGATGGCGTAAACGATTGGCTGATGTTTTTAAGGCCCTACCTCGTGCACAGATGATGTATATTAATATTATTCCTTTCAGTGCACCTAATAAATAGTCTTTTTATCAGTTAGTAAAGACAGTTTCAAGTAATATTGCAAAAATGTATAAAACAAAACATCCTCTTTTGCACCTTTAATCTGTGTTTCAGAAAGCCATTTTTTAAGACACAATTAACTATACTAGATTAAGACCTATCCTGGCTTAATTTAAACCATGTCCGGGAAACTGCCCCCATGAGTTCTGAGCGTTCTCTTATAACTCTGTCCTCATTAATTTGTATGTTTGTCTATAAGTTGTTTAATATTGGGATTTTGTTTAAAATCCCCCACCATGGCTCTGCCCCTCAACATCAAGCCCCACCCACAGCACCACCCTGATGGATATGGATATACTTCAAAATACGGAAGAAAATACTAATTGCAACTTCTGTTTCATGCCAACTTTAATACTTTTGTTGAGCAAGGGTGCTTTAAATTGATCAAAAGTGACAGTAAAGACTTTTACAGTACACTTTATCACATTTTTAAATGGTAGTGTATGATAAAATTTATATTTGTTTTTGATCAAAATGTGCATATTTACTAATACAGTGAGAAGTGAGAAACCAAAAAGATCCAAATGTGTTTCTGAATCCTTTCATTCCCACCAAGTTGAAGCTCAGAGGTCAAATATTTGACCCACCTGTCATAATCCCCATTACACAGTGCTCTGACTGGGATCTTGAAGGCCTGCCATACAGGGTCCAGTGTGTTTTTCACCACCTCTGTCTTATGACAGATGGTAAATCTGACAAACATTGGAGATGAGAAACAGTCAGTGTGAAAAGGGGTCTTAAATAGGTCATATCACACATACACCATTTACTAAAAGTGTCAAAGAAGACTGAGACCAGTTTCAAAGACAAGATATTAAACAAGGCATCAAGCATAACCACATTATTAGACTTGAACGTAGCATGGAAATGCATCTGATATAAGCAGGGCTTAATTTGTGCCGGAACAAGCCGGATACAGAATCTGTGAAATCCGATCTGGCACCACATTTAGGGATCCCCCATCTTTTACACCACTGAAAGATATTTTCATTGTACTGTGTACATTTGATCAGGAAAATTAACTATAGTAATGATAATGTTGTCAATAACTTGCTATATCTGTGTGAAATATATAAAACCTTATTAAGAAGTAGAAGAAATGCAGCTACAAAGCGGTACATGCCGTGTTTTGGCGATCTGTTTCTATTGGATTTGACTGCTATTTGCATTTACAATGCACGACAATGTATAGAGAATATAACATGTATACTTCAATGCACTTCTGTTATATGGGCAACTGTTTTCTGAAATCTTTGCGTTTAGAATCTAGCTTAGCATGTGAATAAAATCTCCAAAATGTGCATAAACTTGTGCGCTCGCTTGAACTGGATAATTTTTTTATTTGACAAAAAGAAACACACAAACTGTGGTGGAAACACATTTACAGAAAAAAAAAAACTTTATTAGGAATATAAGATGTGCATTAAAAAGTATGAGACTGAATAAAATGCCTCACGTTTTGTATATGCTCTTTGAATAATTGACTAAAGGATAGATGAATCATTGCACATTTACATCCACTACGTTATGTACATTATATCTTGAGGGAACCTGCCTTATCATGATGTAGTCCATTGTTTTGGAGAGAGTTATTTGTGTTGTTGGACATTATTTTATTAAATGCTACGAAGAGACAGAAAAATGGATAAAAGCTCTCATATGGTGGCTTAAACGGCCGCTATGCTCATATACTGGCAGTCTCTCCATAAATACCTGGAAGCGCCTGCGCACAAAATGATATGGCCAGAGATTAAACTTCTGAATTCAGCATGAACATCAAGGGATATGTTGGAAGAATTGTGTGCCAAGGTCAGACCTTTTGTTGGTCAGACCTTTGATGTTTTACATGCACAAATGGTCACAATGCACATCAAAATAACTAAATGCAAATTGTGCATACGTTCCATTACATTTCCTAACCCCACTAAATTGCTGGATCTCCCCCTTTGTTCCAGGAGCTCGGAATTTACAAATTAAGCACTGGATATACAGTAAGTACTGATATGAATAATAAAAAAAAAAAATTCTATTGTCTGTATTTTATGAACTTTGTCCAATAGGAAAATGGGGAGAAAAACGAAAAACTTACGTTCCATCTTCATTGCTACGGTAAAAGACCAGGAAAGGGTCAGACTTTCCAAAGAAATCTTTCTTGTCCAGTTTGTTGCCACAAAACTGCATCAGTACTGACTCCTGATAAACAAAAAACACATTAACAACTAATGGTGGTTGTGCTGGGATGTACTGAAAATATGGGGCAACTTTTCTAAAAACAAAAACCACACACATAAGCACAAACTGCACGATTCTGTTCAGTAAATATTTGCAAAGAAAAGAGACAAAAAGAGATAAGAAAATAAGACAAGTGACCAAACAAGAAGAAACGAGACAAGATGAAAAAGGAAAAGAAGAAAAGAAGAGAATATGACACATGAAAAAGTAGAGGAGACTAGAGTCAAGAAGAAAAGAGGAGGAGAAGAGATAAGAAATGAGACGAAGAAGAGATGAGATAAATCAAGAAAAAAATAAAAGACTCAAATAGACAAGACTAGATGAGGACAAACATCACAGGCAGAGACAAACACACACCGAAAAAAATTAGAAAAGAAAAGAAGACAAAAACTAGATGACAAGAAATGAGACAGGAAGAGAAGACATGAGACAATGCAAGACATGAAGAGAAGAAAATAAATGAGACAAGAAAGAAGAAAAGAAGCCAAAAAAGACTAGATGAGAAGAAATGAGACAAGAAGAGAAGACATGAGACAATGCAAGATGCAAGGAGAAGAAAATAAACAATGTGAGAGAAGACAAAATAAATGAGACAAGAAGACAAGACAACACTAGACATGAAGACAAGAGAAGATATGGGATGAAAAGGGACAAGAAGAGACCAGATGAGACTATAGGAGAGAAGAGAAAAAGACGAGATGAGACGAGAAGTCAGTTGACGTACCCTGCAATTTCCAAGTTCTTCAGCTTTCACAATAATAGTTCCACAGTTTTTCCCAGGAATGCCTCTAAAGTTAGAAGGAACAATGTGTGTTACTGAAGAAGCCCTGACAACACTGATCTTGACAAGAAACACACAACTGACCAATTCTAAAAAGGGTTCAAATCCTACAGGAATGTCATTGACACTTAACCTTATAGCTTACTCCAGGAGGACTGATTCTGTAGTAAGTGTCCTAAAAAACAGAACTTTGCTTTGGATGTAAGTGCCTATTAAAAGGAGTAATTAGTAAATACTGTATGCTGACTGTGGTAAATGAATGGGAATGTACAGCCCATGCTGTGTGAATAAGTGAACATCAATAAGCGATCGTAGCCAGTCGACAGTTATGAATGTATGTATCTGAGCTGCATAAATAAATGAGTGTTTGTGGAAGCAGGCAGGCGAATACACGAGTGTTTGCTTGCTCTTATATAAGACTACACTTAAGAAGCCCAAGACGGAATTGAATTTAAATTGTATGGACCCAACACTTCAACGTCCTGCACAAGTGCCTGACAAAGATGAATGATGAAAGATTTTGAAGATAATTTGATGAGAACAAACTTCTCCCTTACTTATGCCTTGGCAGTGTTGCCTTAAGTGCTTGTTTCAATTCCACTAAGTAGTTCTGGGTTATGTTATAGAGGTTAGAGTAGCAGATCCATGGTAACTGAAGACGTGTCTTTAATATGCTCTGGATCTACAGATGTCCTCTGAGGCACTCTTCTAAATTAACCTGAAATGTGCAGCTGTCTATCAGGAATTACTTACAATGAAATTGACAGACAAAGAGAGAGAGAGAGAGAGAGACAAAAAGCTACCAGTGTAGCTCTAAGCTACAAGCTAATCATATTTAGAACTACAATCAAGCAACTGTTTTAATTAACCTGATAGCTCATGTACTGCAGGGCTGGGCAAAAATACATAAAAATGTATTTTAAAATAAAATACCTTAATTTTAAGTGTATCAAAATAAACTATAAAATACAGCAGCCACACCATGTATCAAATAAACTACTCTATTTTTGTATTATAAAAATATAAAAAAATACTTTTACAAGGGAGCATGAAATTTGTTCGCAAACCTTCCATCAGTTGGTCTACTTGATCGACCCCTTCACCATTACACTGGTTACAATGTTTGATAGAAACAGCTTTTCTGTTTTCAACCAGTTAAAGGCACAATATATACAGTAGTATTTTTGGATTAAAATATCCAAAAACCACTAGAACAATGTTATATATTTTGTTGACTTGTGTCCTTACATTATTCCAAATGTTTCCAAGAATGTTTAAATCCAGAGAAATAAGCAATTTTAATCAGGACACGGGCTGTGTCTGTGCGTTGCCTATCATTGATATCATATCCGTGTTACCCTCGGTTTCTGATTTTATTTTGTAAACCATGGAAACACAAAAAGCGCTTTAATATATTATATGTTTTATTAGACAGGTGAGAAACTGTTTGGATTTATTCATCGACAGAAAACTAATCATGTTATATAGCTTCATGTTTAAATCTCGTTTTCTTTATTTTCCACGAGTACCATGTTTTACCATGACTAATATTGATCTAGCTTACTGCAGTATGCAACAAGTGTCTCATAGCAGCCACCGAGCGAATGCGAAAAAAGTGTAAGCAGAGACTGTGGCATTATAAACGCTCCACTGCTCTTGAGGTGTGTGTCGCGCATGTCTCTCATTAGCAATCGCTCCAGCGGCCTCATTCCGCTCCAGCATCACTTGGCCCTGCTCTGCTTCATATTTGTCACATTCCCAGCCATTCCTGGACTCCAATTCCCAGAATCCTCCCTGACAATCACCCACACTCACTCATCTAATCAGTAATCACTCACACCCAGCTGCAGCACATTACCCGGACTATATAAGCCAGTCACACACACTCACACTTGCGAAGTCTTGATTTGCCCCGGTGATCACTACTGAGTGTTTTCTTGTGGACTCTTTATTCCCTGATCTTTGCCTGTGTTCTGGACTATGTTTGCCTGCCACCTGCCCTGATCTCTGCCTGCGACCCGACTCTGTTTATCTGCCGCCTGCCTCGACCATTGCCTGTCCCAGTTTATGTCTTTGCCTTTGCCCCTGTCTGCATTGTTCATTATTTAAATAAAAGCTGCAAATGGATCCCTGCCTGAGTCCCGCTTCATTACAATATTACAGTAAAGTTAATAATCTCATCCATGAACATGATTTCTGACCGAGTCCCATCCCGATTTTTTTCCACCTGCTGTAGACGTGAAAACAACACATTCCATGATTCCACGAAATCAAGGATAAGCGACTTCTAGTGGCGAAAATTTACATATTGTGGCTTTAACAGATCAAATATTCACATATCCCTGTGATCTCCCAGATGAAGTTTAGTTTTAAAGTAACTAACAGTTTAATGTTTAACAGTTTGCGAATGACTCATACTTGTATTCTAATTTAGTTACTTGGTGTTTGGTAATGAAGGGCCTACTTTGCATCAGCAACACTGACTCAATGACAAACAAGTTATTTATAAGAAGACAACTGATGGCACCTATATACATAGCAACTAGTTTCTAACTAATTAATAATTTGATTGTTAGGCTACTAAAACGAACACCAAAACTTAACAGGAACTGTTCAAAATTATAGCAATTTATGCAAAAATTGATTTTGTACCTTGACCACCTTCTTCCATTTGGATCAATTTTCTGTTCTGATCTCAACAAGTCTCTGCAAACTACTGAGTAGGCACCAATCAAAGGCCGCATTTTTACGATATCATCATGTAGACTACTTTCAAAGTATTTTACAGTAATTTAAAACTACAAAAATACAAAAAAATAAAGAATTTTGAGACAAAATACAAAGCTATTTTCATCAACCCTATCAAATACAAATTATAAAATACTATTTTATATTTGAAATACATATTTAAAATACATGTATCATGAATACTGCCCATCCCTGATGTACTGTATGGCATCGAGACATTCCCTGTCAGAAGGGACGTAGCAAATAATACAATATCATCAATAATTTTATCACTTCTATATTTCTAAGTTTGTCAACTTGTATAAGCATTGACAATTTTAAGTGCGCAACTAGCAAAAGGTTTTACTATGGCTAGTGCTATTTACTTACCTCTCAGGAAATTGGTCCTGGACAAATGTTTCTTAATAACCAAATTAATACTCCTTAAATCTCCACTCAAACAGTGCTTACCAGATGATGCCCTTTTTTTTGACAAATCTCACTCACATTTACACATACTGAAGGTTGGCCCTTTTCAGGTTTTCAAAATGTTTTTGAGAAAGGTTTCAAAAGGTTTTTGTAAGAAAAATATCCATATTTAGAACTTTATGAACTATAATCACTGGCTTCTGGTAATGGCCGTATGCAAGTCGAGTTTGGGTCAAAGAGTGACCTCTGACCCGACGCATGGCGTATTGGTGAACGCGGAAGTGCAGAGGATAGAGCAAAACAAAACAAAACAACAGTCACGAATTAGAAGTCTAAAATGAAAATTTTTAAAGAGAAACGTCAGAGGATTTTGATATAAGAGAAGAGGAGCTTGAGTTTGTTGCACAGCCCTATTTGTTGAACCGCGAGAGGAGTCTAAGCTTACGATACTCCTACATCCAGCGTCATACATCGGGTCAGAGATCACTCTTGCGCTGGAACTCGGCTTGCGTACGGCCATTACCAGAAGCCAGTTATTATAGTTTATAAAGTTTTAAATATGGATATTTTTATTACAAATAACCATTGCTTTATTTCAGAAGGCCTTTATTAAATCCCTGGAGCTGTGTGGATTATATTTATGATGGATGGATGCCCATTTTTGGGCTTCAAAATCTCACGACCCCCTTCACTACCATTATTAAGCTTGTAAGAGCCAGGATATATTTTAATATAACTGTTTTAATCCATCTCTTTTGTCCACTTTTAACCCCTTCTGTAAATGTATGGATTTTTTCAGATCTTTCAATTTAATGGACAAAATAAGCTTGTGCAATTTACATATGAACGCAACCGGAAACTAAGAAAAAACACACAAGGAGCAGCAGCTTTTGTTTCTGCTCTGACAACCGCAAGACCACGGCGAACGCGGTGAGTGAGTGTTAGAAATCAGGAATGGTGAGAGAAAAGCCTACAAGGTTTAAATCCTGTCTGGCTAGCATGCTTCCCATAATGTTTACTCTTTAGATCAGTAGGGAGTCTTTTGTGGCTGTTCGAATGCATTCGACCATATGAGCGTTTACGCTACGAAAGCAGTCTGGTCAAATGTGTTTTTTTGATTACCTCTGGATGTGGTCAAGCTCAAAACGTTTTAGACCCCGTTTATACCTGTATTTAGTGTCGTCCACTTGCACTTGTGATCCGACAGACCAAAACGCATCTTAATACCAGGTGTAAACAGGGCCATAATTACATTGAATAAATTGAAACTATTTAAAGGGGCATTTTTACATTTGAATTACATTAAAACTTTACAAGACATAAATCTTTGTTGCTGTTTTAGTTAGTTACTCCCCAACAATGAGATTTTAGTTCATCTTTGAAGTTCATATGAACGTACAGTTGAGCTTTTGTTTACCATATTTGATGTTCTGTATGTATTTGATTTCTTCACTGTTTATTTGTTAATAAAAGCCTATTAAATCTGTTCATTATATAAAGTAATTGTGCTTCTTCAGAACTTGGAAACTGATCAATTCATATGGATCACTTTTCCGATTTCTTTTTAAGGCATCAATGTTTTGGTGGAATGGACTTTCAGTGAAGGGACAGAAATCTCCCAGTTTTCATTAAAAATCTTCATTTGTGTTTCAAAGTGAATGAAAGTTTTATGGGTTTGGAATGATATGATTGTGAACTACCCTATTAACAGCTTGAGAATGACTCCTGCTTTGGTTTATATCACCGAGTCCTGCACAGGTCCTGCTTGGTAAAACCCGCACCCGCAGTACTCAACAGAACACGACCCATTATCCGACAGCAGCACTAATTTAATTCCATACCCGACATGACCTGATCCATTTGACATGAAGATCACGACCCGAAACACAACCGCATTAAATCTACTACATCAGGTAGACAAAAATCATTTATTTTTTCAAGTAACACAAGCAATCAAATCAACATTAAGCATTCTGAGTTGAGGCATTTAAGAAAAATAGACACCCAGACCACATGGTAATAATTAACAGAAAACAAGAGAATGTGCATTCGTCGTATAAACAATACAAAACTTTTGCCTATACATCATGTGAACAATCCGCCTATACAAGCTATTTTAAACAAATGTGCACAAATCAAAGCATAGGCTATACAGATGCTCAATGCTGTAAATTGCATTGTAATTACAAACCTTTGGCGGTCTTCGGACTACAGAGTGTGAACACAAATAAGCATGGGACCATTTGAAAGCAGCTGCCTATCAGTGGGTACCGAATTATTGATTCCCTACTGACAACATAAATATTATTCCACCCATTACATCAAATATTAGCGGCTCACTTGCCTGCGTGCAGGACTGATATCAACACAGAGATGTAAATGTGGCTGTATCAGCAATTAACATATGATCAAGAATGAAATTAATTCATACAGAGTTGCATGAGCTATTCAGTGTGGTTTATTGCTGTAAACGTTTTTAAATGTATTTATTTACAACTGCACTATACTGTACATCGATAAATGAATGTCCAAAGAGGTCTGAGTGAGTGAATGATTGAGTGCAGGCAGCTCTGGTTATATAACACTCTGAGATCAACATGTTACCACCCAATGTGATGCCAAACAGCACACACAATCAGACAAAATCCAAACACACACTTTATACAGGGAATCATGAACATGGCAGTTTGTATATGGGCAGTTGACAAATGGACACAACCATGAACATTAAGATTTTATAGGGTTAATTTACCCAAAAATGAAAATTCAGTCATTTACTCAATTACTCACCCTCATGTCGTTCCACATCCATAAGACCTTTGTTCATCTTCGGAACACAAATTGAGATATTTTTGATAAAATCCGATGGATACATTGCCAGCAAGATAATTTCCTTTTCAATGCCCAGAAAGCTAAGACATATTTAAAACAGTTCATGGGAGTACAGTGGTTCAACCTTAATATTATAAAGCAATGAGAATACTTTTTGTGTACCAAAAAAAACAAAATAGCGACTTTATTCAACAATATCTAGTGATGGGCGATTTCAAAACACTGTTTCATGAAGCTTCGAAGCTTTACAAATCTTTTGTTTCGAATCAGTGATTTGGAGCGCGTATCAAACTGCCAAAGTCACGTGAACTATTGAAATTTCGAAACACTTATGACGTAACCGTTTCAGCAGATGACCCAGAAGCAAAGGAGCAATTTAACAGAGTTTATTCAGAGTACAGTTCAAAGTCCAACAAAAGCAGAATGCCAGGTGTCGTCACACTGGGACGCTGCAGCTGGTAAACAGGAAAACATAAAGGGAATTCACTCGCTGATGGTAGCTCGCGGAGCACAGGAGCTCTGTGGCCGATCTGGGCGTGCCTCAGGCTGTAGATGGAGAGCACGAAGCCTGGCGGATGGAAGGAACCAGGCTTGCAGACAGAGATAGACGGACCACGAGACAGCTGAAGGGACTGGGACTAAAACTGTGATAATACACAAACAGTAATTAATGATTTCTGAGAGATAACACAGGCGAACACCACTAACAGGTTGTTAATCATCCGACAAAGACACAAACAAACTGGTAACCGTGCCCCCGGTGGCACACGTCCAGCAGTCTCCTAACCCTGTAGACAGGAGAACCTTCGACAAGAACAGGACAATGGGTGGGTCGGGCGGGAGCGGGAATAACCGGCTTAATGCATGATATGTGGAAAACAGGGTGGACGCGTTGTAAGTTAGGAGCTATTTGAGTTTGACGGCTACAGGACTAAGAACCTTAGCTATGGGAAAGGGACCGATGAAGCGCGGAGCTAATTTGCGGGAAGTGCACTGCAGGGGTAAATCCCTAGTGGAAAGCCACACTTTCTGGCCGCAAACATATCTGGGTGCTTTGACACGACAGCGGTTGGCAGTACGACGTGTGCACTCTCTGTTCTGGCACAGAGCGGATCTCACAGTCATCCAGGTGCGCTGGCAACAACGGATAAACGCCTGGACCGAAGGGACAGAGGCCTCTGTCTCCTGGGAGGAGAACAGAGGTGGCTGATACCCGAGACAAGACTGGCAAGCTGATAACCCAGTGGCTGAGGAGGGAAGAGAATTATGGGCATACTCGACCCACGGTAATTGTTCGCTCCAGGACGAGGGATTGCGAAAGGCCAAAGTTCGGAGCATACGACCCAGAATTTGATTTGTGCATTCAGCTTGTCCATTAGTTTGAGGATGGAATCCTGACGACAAACTGGCCGAAGCGCCAATCTGTCGGCAGAATTCCCTCCAAAACTGCAACACAAATTGAGGGCCCCTGTCCGAGACAATATCCGAGGGGAGGCCATGCAGGCGGAAGACGTGCTCAATGACTATCTGAGCCGTCTCCTTTGCAGAGGGGAGTTTACAGAGCAGAACAAAGTGGGCGGCTTTAGAAAAGTGATCAACAATGGTTAGAATGACCGTATTATTGGCAGACGACGGAAGACCGGTCACAAAATACATGGCGATATGGGACCATGGACGATACGGAATCGGGAGAGGTCTAAGAAGTCCAGCGGGAGGAGAACTACTCGACATAGTCTGAGCGCATATAGCACAAGAGGCGACAAACCGGCGCACATCACGAGCCCCTGTGGGCAAAATCGCTGACTGACAGCCGCGAGAGTTCCTCTTACCCCAGGATGCACGACTAATTTAGAAGAATGCCCCCAGAGGAGGACAACAGGATGGAAAGACTTGGGAACGAATAACAAATCCCGGGGGCATTGACGAGGAACAGAAACATTGGTTAATGCCTTTTACCTGCTTCTCGATTCCCCAGGTAACGCCTCCTACCACACACCCGTCAGGTAAGATAGTCTCTGTGGAGGAGGTGCTCTCCGAGGTACCGAACTGGTGCGAGAGAGCGTCAGGCTTCGTGTTTTTAACGCCTAGCCGATACGAAATGGTAAAGTTAAAGCGGCCAAAAAAAAGCGGCCAAAGAGCCTGGCGAGCATTTAGATGCTTAGCCGTACGAATATACTCAAGGTTCCTGTGATCCGTCCATACTATGAACTGAACAGCGGAACCCTCTAACCAATGTCGCCACTCACCTAAAGCCAATCGAACGGCAAGAAGCTCGCGATTGCCAATATCATAATTGCGTTCGGCCGGCGAAAGTCGATGGGAAAAATAAGCGCATGGATGGACCTTCTCATCGATTGGCGAACGCTGAGAAAGCACCGCACCTACAGCCACATCAGAGGCATCGACCTCGACTATGAATTGTCTCCCGGGATCAGGCGTTATTAGTATGGGTGCTGTGGTGAACAGCTCCTTAAGTCTATCAAACGCGAGTTGTGCGGATTCAGTCCAGATGAAGCAAGTCTTAGATGAGGTGAGAGCGGTCAGGAGCACAGCAATATGACTGAAATTAGAGATAACCCGGCGATAAAAGTTAGTAAACCCCAAAAATGTGTGTGGTTCGGGAGTCAGGAATGGGCCATTCAATAATAGCACGAATCTTGGCAGGGTCCATACTAATGCCCTCAGCAGAAACAACCGAGCCAAGGAACGTTACTGACTGGACATGAAAGGCACACTTCTCAGCCTTTATGAAGAGCCTATTCTCTAAGAGGCGCTGTAAGACAGTTGAATGAAAAATTGAAAAAGAAATAGTCTCTTGATGATTGCCAGAGATGGTGAGACTCACCGGTACGGTGACATGATGAATACCAGACAGCTCACTGCCATCTAGTGCGAACACAGGGGTAGGATCTTCTAACTTGCGAACAGGGATGTTTCTCTCCCGGGCCCAATCCTCATCCATGAAGTTACCCTCCGATCCCGGATCAATGAAGGCTTGACAGGAAGCAATGGCACCAGCCCAACGGAGGGTGACAGGAAGAGTGGTGACAGTCCTAGCAGGAGGGCAGTGTGAAGTAGCGCTCGACAGTAATCCCCGGTCTACTGGCGAGCGCTTCCTTTTAACGGGCAGACAGCAACCAGATGGCCCGAACGACCACAGTACATACAGAGATGGTGGAGGATACGGTGCTGGCATTCGGCGGGTGAAATCTGAATGCCCGATGTCTGCATGGGCTCAGGGAATTGGGCAGCTTCGAAGGACACCGCAGTGGAAGTAAGATGAGGAGTGGGTGGCACAGGTTGCGCGCCGTGGGCACGGCGCCGAAGATCAGCTCGCTTCTCCAGTTTGATTGCCAATTCCACCAACTGATCAAAAGCAGCGGGGACTTCGCGCATAAATCTCATCTTTGATATCTGGATTCAAACCCTCCAGAAAGCGTGCTGTCAGAGCCGGTTCGTTCCACTCACATGTTGCAGAGAGAGTGCGAAACTCAATGGCGTAGTCAGGAACTGAACGCTTCCCCTGGCGCAGCACAGCAGGCAGACGGGAAGCCTCACGTCCAAAGAAGGATCGATCAAACACTTTGGTCATCTCCTCTTTAAAGGTGGTAAAAGACTGGCAACATGCAGCCTCTGCCTCCCAGACTGCCGTAGCCCAGTCACGCACCCTTCCAGTCAACAGGGAAATAACAAAAGCAATCCTGGCACGATCAGCCACATACGTAGAGGGCTGAAGGGAAAAGACAACTTTATACTGGGTCAAAAAGGCTTTGCATTCAGTAGGCTCACCCGAATACCGTGGCTGGTTGTTGATTCTTGGCTCGGAGGCGGGACTGGGAGACGGAGGATCAGACAACTCGTGGTGGAGAAACTGAAAATGGTGATTCAAGTCCGTCACCTGAACCACGAGGTTCTCCACAGCGTGTCTAGCAGCCAAAAGCTCCTCCTCATGCCTGCCAAGCATAGCACCCTGCATCTCAACAGCAGAACTGATGGGTCCCTCCTTCGCCGGGTCCATGGCTGGTCGGATGATTCTGTTGTGTGTCAGCAGAAGGCCCAGAAGCAAAGGAGCAATTTAACAGAGTTTATTCAGAGTACAGTTCAAAGTCCAACAAAAGCAGACTGCCAGGCGTCGTCACACTGGGACGCTGCAGCTGGTAAACAGGAAAACATAAAGGGAATTCACTCGCTGATGGTAGCTCGCGGAGCACAGGAGCTCGGTGGCCAATCTGGGCATGCTACAGGCTGTAGATGGAGAGCACGAAGCCTGGCGGATGGAAGGAATCAGGCTGGCAGACAGAGGGCTCAGATAGACGGACCATGAGACAGCTGAAGGGTCTGGGACTAAAATTGTGATAATACACAAACAGTAATTAACGATTTCTGAGAGATACTGTAACACAGACGAACGCCACTAACAGGTTGTTAATCATCCGACAAAGCCAGAACAAACGGCAGGGAGAAATAGGCAAAACAATCAACGAAGACACAGAACAGGTGCGGACGCGAGAAGGTGTGAATGCCGACAGAAATGACAAACAGCTGAAACAAATAAGCATAGAAGGCAGGGAAGAAAGGAGAAAACAAGGAGACAATCAAACCCGGCTCATGACAGTTACAAAACAAAAGATTCGTAAAGCTTCGAAGCTTCATGAAGCAGTGATTTGAAATTGTCCATCACTAGATATTGTTGAATAAAGTCGTTATTTAGGGTTTTTTTGGCGCATAAAAAGTATTCTCGTTGTTTTAAAATATTAAGGTTGAACCACTGTACTCACATGAACTGTTTTAAAAATGTTTTTAGTACATTTCTGGGCATTGAAAAAGGAAATGATCTTGCTGGCAATGCAGGCCTCACTGAGCCATCAGATTTTATTAAAAAAAAAAAATCCTAATTTGTGTTCTATTGAAGTAATTAGTGTGTGTGAAGTGAGTAATTAATGACTGAATTTTCATTTTTGGGTGAACTAACCCTTTAATATGTTTAAAAAATATATATATTTGTTTAAGGGAAAGTATATTTTACATGGTGTGACTGACTTTTGCCTTCACGAGATCATTTTAAATGGTTCTATGGTGTGGCAAATATTCTGTGTTGTCTCTCAATTAATTTGAGTACATGAAAAAATGTACAATTTGAAATGTGCTGTTTTGTTTTGATACTATTCATCTATTTTGACACAGTCAGTTCCAGTTAAATAAGTAAGGCTTATTTAATGCTCATTAATGCTGAAATTCTCTCTTTTTTGTTATGGGGGTGCCGCAGGACTGATTAAATGAAGTAAATCCACATACACATTCCAAGTTTAATTAATAGGGGTAAAACTCTCAAAGCATACAAGATTGAATCCTGATTAAGAACATTTTAAAGGATCCCCAAGAAAATTCATTTGTAAATATAACAAATTTGTAATTTGATTCTAGAATGGAGCTCTGTTCTAAAAACCTTCCTCACATAATTGAAAAGCAACTGGATGTGCTTTTTGTTATTTAGGTTGATATGTAAATTCAGAGGAAGTCATTTTTGAAAACAGATTCTGATTAGATTTTTTTGCAGTTTAGCCAAGGGACACAATTTATATGCAGAAAAAAATGAATATGAAAATGTCCTTCTTTGAGGACAGTAAAATAAACTGAGATAAATCCAAATTGAAAGCAGTGTTAGGTGAAAATTGAAAACATATTTCAACACATTGTGTTTCAGAGAAGCGTGAAGCTCAAATGCACGACTTACATGAGTGGTCTTTCCATACGACTTCCTAGAGATCCCACCACCTCTCCCAAAGTACAGTACATCTGGCCCAGGAAGTCCTGCGAACACATACACACGTTAGGAATGGGAGCTTTCTTCACATTTCATGATTTTTGGCCGTTTGAGTACAAGGTGCCTGATATCTCAGTACACATGAAATCAAAATGGACCCTTATTTATCATGAAAAATAAGCTATTATATTAATGCTTAATATTACTTTATAAAATTATAAATCATTAGTTACATTAGCATAAAAGAATAGCTGTTTCAGAGGCAGAATGAAGATTAAACAAACTTTTTTAAAATAATGTGCACAAACAAATCATTCACATTCATTCACTCAGAAATAATTCACAGAAATATGAAAGTCAAATGGGTTATGAACTTGCCTGTAAGCTAGTATTCTCCAGTGGGAAATGGGAATGATTTCTGACCGATATTCTCTCTATCCAAATGTCCCATGCAAACATTTAAAATGAACATTTCACATTCAGTGTATTCAATCCTAAATGGACATAATTAAATAATCTTAATACTTTTTGTTTGCATATTTTAGTTCACATCATTAGTTTTTATATAATAATAACTATATTAAAGTAATATCTACTTTTTTATCTTTTCTTCATACATATTATCTTATTATCTTATATTTCATAAAATAATTACATAAATATTAGAGGCAAAATTGTAAAAGTCTTGGCCTGAGACAAGAGTAAAACAGCAAGGCATTTTAAAAGTAAATGAAAAAAAAACATAAAGAGACATATTTTAAATATGAATAATGTGGGGAAATAAAGAAAAATGGACATGAAATCTGTTTCAGTATTAATCAACACATAAGTCCTTGAAAAACAAGGATATTGATGAGAATAGGACCTAATTTTAGATAAGTTGATGTTAGGCTGCATGTGGGCAACATTTGTGGCAGGAAGGTTTTGCAGATGGAAAGGCAGGACAGAAAAAGGCAGACATTCTCCTGAGAGAGCTGATTAGAATGTCTGTGCCCAGCATCTCTGAACATCAATCCCACAGGTGCACTCTGGGATATAGAGTGACCCATGGTTATGACCCCACAATATCCTTGAATAAATCATGATAAAACCCCCATGATGAGGGTCAAACAAGGTGTCTGTACTGCCACACACATAACCAAAATATATAACAAGTCTTTAAATTCAACCAACACACAAACACAGTGTCCATCAGTTTTACATTTACAAGAAAACACTTACATGTTTGGACAGGTTGTCACTCTTTGAGTCAAGGTCATACCTAGACATAAAAGGAAAACTATAAATGACACTCAATGAAATGCTTGGAAAGATTAAATGTGTAATTTCTGTGGCACCCAAAAGATGCTGAAATAAGTCCTAAAATCCAGAAATGAGTTGCATTTTTGCACTTCCGGTACCATCATCCCAAAGTCAATGGGTTTTCTGAATGGATTTTTGGTTAATTGCCTGAAATAAGGTCTGTGGTTAACACAATTTCAAGATATTTCCATGTTTTTTCTACAACATAAAATACATCAGGAATACCCCACTCATTAATTAAAAAAAAAGAAAAGAAAAAGATGGAAAAGGCAGTTTTGAAGAAGTGGCTTAAGAGGCCTACAGAGTCTATCAGGAACATTAAACGTCATCAGCCGAACAGTTAAACTTATCTGCTTACTAATTCCATATTACACTTTTACATTGAATTTATACTCATGCACTTGAAACTATTCTAACTCAAAATTTCTAACTTGTCTAGTTTATAAAAAGGATTAAAAGAGTGTTACGAGCCTCTGCTCTTTCTCTTGTTTTCTTTTTTCCTTTCTGAGCATAGTTGCCAATTGGATGAGGGCAGAGCCTGATTATCTCCAACACCTGTGGCCTCCGCCTATTCAAGAGCTGTTGGTGGCACTTCACTTTTGGCCTACCTCAAGAAACCTGTTGTAGGTGGTTTTGGAGTTTGTTTTTCTTTTCTTTTGTACAGGATGGTGAGTTTTTTTTTTTGTTTAGTTATATTAGAATAGAAGGAAAGCGTAGGTAAATAAGCTGACCCGGAAGATACTTTTGTGTTTATTTTTCTCGGGAGTGAGGAAAGTTTAACTCTGAGTTGTAGTTTAGATTAGTTAGCTCACCAGTCCTGATTTGAGTTTTGTATGTTTTTATTTTTATTTTGTTTTTGTTTGTTTGTTTGTTTGTTATAGTTTTGATACTTTTACTGCCAATACATTTGATCTTTTTTTTCCCTGGCCATTGCGATTTATAAATTTTGAACGGCTTTTTATGTTGGTCCCTAATCTGGGTCGTAACAAAGAGCTTTTGAAAGTTTAATGATGCTGACGCTGAAGTCATGCGACCCTTTAGCCCAGCTTTAGCTTTTAACTTCTGACAGTTGTATTTAGGCTTCAAAACTGATGTTTGTTTGTGAAGATTATCTTTATGAACAAAAAATGCAAGTATCAAAATTTTGTTGGGCACAGCTTATTTTATGCAATAATCCAAAATACAATGGAAAAATCCTGTTGGATTTTTGTAGAGGGAACCAGGGCGATGCAAATTTGTGAGTTGGCCTACAAAAATATATCACTGCGGCACTCTGTTGCAAAAATAACTAGATTATTTTTTCATAGAAATAATATAAATGTCATCAATGCCATGGAATCACCCACACATGCAATACACTCTCATGGCAATTGCTTTGTCAAATTGGTGGCGAATTTTGTCGGAATTTGTACAATGTCATTCATATATTTTCGTACGATATATTACGCCCCACTGAGGGTTATAGGATGGGATGGAGTTTTTTTTTCCATAGATTTTTGTATGAATCAAAATGTAAAATACAAAATCGCCAACTCTTAAAATAGTTATGTTTTCTCATGAGATTGGTGGTTCCCAGTGTTATATTAGGGTGTTTTGGTATGGTTGCTAGGGAGTTGCTAGGTGGTTGCTTACTGAAGTAAGTCAGAAGAGCCCAGCCCTAAATCATTCTAGGCATGACTTGTATCCTTCCTGTAATACAAGTGTATTAAATCTAATACAGTTAAAAAGTAGTACTTTTAAACCTAAGGTTTTCTTTTTGGGATTTACATTTTTTAATGAGGATTTTTTTCTTTATTATTATGGTATTAGGACTGTGTTATCAACCTGACAATTATCGAAAATATCAAAATTAATTTGAATTCAGAAACTGACATGCTCATTGTAAAAGGGGTGTATTCAAGTATAAATTGCAGTTTTAATGTATTTTTTGAGCAAATGACGTCATTCACCGCTTGGCAAGCACCAGACGCTCCTGTCTTTCATTGTTATTGCTGCCTTTGCGCATTAGGATAGAAGAAATAATTTTAACAGCCAAAATTGCACACTTTACCTTTAAGTCATGTTTTTTACTGTTGTTTTCTGTATGTCACTGCTTCTGTTTTCTCGTGACATTCTGAATGAACACGAGCCTGTTGTTCACCGGCAGCTTAAATGAAGCCTCAGTGGGTGGCAACAACCTACATGTTTGAGGAAAAATCTGTCATGTTGGGATACATGTTATTTTCCTCTCAGCATGAATCTACACTCCTGGCTGTCTCTTTCTTTGTCTGTCCGACTTATTTTTCCTCCCGCTGTGCAAAATGAGCAGCGTCAGCACATGTGCGGATATTTCCAGCCATGCAGGAGAGACCGCTGGGATCAAGAAATGCTTTTACCTGACCGAACAGGGCTGTTCACAGATATTTTGAGGGGCAGTGGCCCAAAACAAAAAACAAAGGGGCACTAAGGGGGGTGGGGGGTGGGTGGGGTGGTACATGTTTTATTTTAGATATGCTGTAATGTTGTATGTGTGCTAACTTTATGTCAAGAATCTACCACACTCACACACAACGCAGTCTGCAGGGGTTTGGTTTTCAGCTTGTGCTGGCTATTGCTGTGGATATTATCTATGCCAAGCACACTGAATAATTTGTCACCAACAAGTGTATTAAATATGGATAAATATATTTCGATTATTATTAAATTATTTGATTGTATTTGGTCACGTCTCCACCCATCCAACATATCTGCACCGGGCACATTTTTTGACATGACGCACAGCCCAGCATACCCAGTTAAAGAAGTCACCGCTCACCACTGATATAGGCTATATATATATTTACAGTGATAACTGGTATATAATTTTTAGAGACACCATTTTCTTAAAGAAAATGGTGTCAGTTTCCATCTTAAGTAAATTCAGTATTGATTCATTCCGATGTAAGAATCATCAGTTATTAATTTAGTTAATTTATCTACATCAGCACTGTAAAAAACAGTGATGTCATCATCCAGCTCAGTTCAGTTCGCATACAATGGTGCCAATGCAGCCAGATCAAAACACTGTTGAATAGCAAATGTCAAGTGTCCCCAACTAAGCAAGCCAAAGGCAACAGCGGCAAGGAACCCAAACTCCAACAGGTAACATCAGGTGGCAAACAGTTGTTAAAATGGAGAAAAAAACCTTGGGAGAAACCAGGCTTAGTTGGGGGGGCCAGTTCTCCTCTGGTGAACAGTGCTTTATCATGATTCAGGCAGCTATCATAAGTCCGATGGGATCGCAACAGTCAAAGTATTTATTCCAGTTCCATCCAGTTGAGGATCGTATTCATCACGCCGGTAAGGATGGTTTGTTGAGGAACTGTGCCACTGCCTGTCGTGTCGTGCCTTCAAAGTGGATTATGAAGTGGACTGAACTTCATTATGTCCCTGATGTAAATATATGGCCTTTTTCTATCTTTTTTATCATTTACCAGGTAAAAATGGTAAGTTGTATCATTTAGAAAAGTATTAGCACATCTCTCGTCAAAAATCCAGGTAAATATTGCATTAAATTTGGATCTGACAATTTCTAATAGAAATCTCCATGGTTACTAAACAGATACACTCTCTCTTTCTCTCTCGCTCTCTCTCTCCATCTATCTATATAAATATATATATATATATAAATATATAATATATATATATATATATATATAGAGAGAGAGAGAGAGAGAGAGAGAGAGAGAGAGAGAGAGAGAGAGAGAGCATCACATATATATAGCCCCATATCTCAGAGAAGGGACCAGGTGTAAAACTATAAACTGTCAGTCAGGTGTACACACACTCACATACTGATGGATGTGACATATCCATCAAAATGTCACATCCTGAATATGATAATATGAGGACAGGGAGATGATTACATGATCGACCAACTGCACACACACACACACACACACACACACACACACACACACACACACACACACACACACACACACACGTCACTGATGTTCTATTCTACCTTTGTTAATAAACACTGCATCATGCATCATCTCTAGATGATGTACTGTACTGTACATATGGGACGGCCACTTTAATTCTGTGTGGACGCTCTAATGGAGGATCTGCAGTGTGTGTTTGACCACGTGTATGTGTGTGTGGCAGAGGTGAATAATGCATAAATGTAATTTCTGGGATACTGCTGTATAAAATGTGCTTCACTGAGCAGAAGCAAGCCAAAACCCTGCAGGCAGTGTGTGTGTGTGTGTGTGTGTGTGTGTATATGTGAAATCATACAAAACTGCATTAAAAGGTCTCCTATGTTACTTATGGAAACAGCAGTTTTTAAAAGGCTCTGGATATCTAATTGTTTACAATGAACATGGAGATTATTAAATATGCAAATCTGTGTGCTCATATTCAATTATTGATACACGAGTCATTGACATGGTATTCATTTTTTTTTTGTCTGCATGGATTCATGTTTTGAAAACAAACAAACAAACAAACAAATTGACAATGATCTAAAACACCCCTTCTACCATGCACAGGTTTGCAATTTCTGAATTTCTAAAATTCATTTTGATATTTCTGTGGCCGTAGAATCAGAAACAAGAGTGAACAAGAGTTATTACTGATTCTTAAAAAAAAAAGTTGAATATATATTTCAAAAAAGTCAGTATACTAATTAAAGTGTTAGTTCACCCAAAAATGAAAATTCTGTCATTAATTACTCACCCTCATGTCATTCCACATTCCACATCCATTTGTCTTCAGAACACAAATTAAGATATTTTTGATGAAATCTAATAATCTAATATCTGATCCATACATAGGCAGCAACGTCATTGCACCTAGATTGTTAAAAACATGGTTAAAATAGTCAACATGACTACAGTGGTTCAACCCTAATGTTATGAAGCGACGAGAATACTTTTTGTGCGCAGAAACAAAACAAAAATAACGACTTTATTCAACAATTTGAACCATTGTCATACGTAGTGAGGCTCATTATTGGCCGGATCCTGTGTCAACATCACATGCATGCGTCATGCTGCTCACGTGTTCAGCTTCGGCCAATACTGAATTGGCGTTCGGACGCAAACAAGGAAGTCTGCACTGAGTTCACTATGCATGACAAGTTTGACAACGGTTCAAATTGTTGAATAAAGTCATTATTTTTGTTTTGTTTTTGCGCACAAAAATTATTCTCCTCGCTTCATAACATTAAGGTTGAACCACTGTAGTCACGTTGACTATTTTAACCATGTTTTCAACTACCTTTCTGGACGTTGTTGCCTATGTGTGGATCAGATACCCTCGGATTTCATCAAAAATATCTTACTTTGTGTTCTGAAGATGAACAAAGGTCTTACGGGTGTGGAATGACAAGAGGGTGAGTAATTAATGACAGAAATTTCATTTTTGGGTGAACTAACCCTTTGAGACGTGTATATTCGTGTATATAAATATACTCAAGATGTAAGGAAAAAAATTATTACATTTTAATTACACCACTTGACATTTAGAGACAATTTTTTAAAAATATATTTTTAAAAAATGTATGAGCCCAGTGATAACACAAAATCTAATTTTAATGAGTTTAGCTCACGGTTTTTAAACTAGAATTTTATTCTCTTCATTTGGCATTTTTGGCAGAGAACATTGATAATTTCCAAAATGCCTCATTTACCCAAACATTTAATCTCAAACACAAACACATTTGCTTGCTGATTATACTCACAGGTCAAAGCGTAAATTTTGTCTCTCTTCAAAGAAGTAATCGAGGATGAATTTGTGCACAAAGTCTGGATTCAGCGTGTTATCGATGACTTCTGTCCTGCCAAACTAAAGAAAAGAACAGCAAATGGCATCATATGACCAGCATGAATAAAAGTAATGAAAATTAAAAAATGCAGTTCTGAAAACACAAATTCAGAAAATACAATACCTCTCTCCACTCCCTGTTTGCCACTGTCTGAGTGTACAGCACACAAACTACACAGAAACAAAGTCAAAAGAAAATTTCTTAAATGCATTAAAATGCAACCTTGTTGGAGAGAAGAGTGAAAATAGCAGCCCTGGTTTAATTAATTCAGCAAATTAAGAAATAGGGATGTGCAACGATTAATCGCGATTAATTGTTTGCAAAATAAAAGTCTGTGTTTACGTAATATATGTGTGTGTTCTGTGTATAATAATTATGTATATATAAATACACACACATGTATAAATTTGAGAAATATATGCATGTTTAAATAAATATATATCTTTATATATATTTTATATTACATATAAATATACATTTTGTATATATAAATCTAACATTTTTCTTTAATATATACATGTATGTGTCTGTATTTATATATACATAATTATTTTACACAGAACACACATATATTACGTAAACACAGACTTTTATTTTGCAAACGATTAATCGTGATTAATCGTTGCACATTCCTATTAAGAAATCAAGTATGCACAAAAAGCATGCAATGAGAAGAGCAATGTCTCTCTCACACACACACACACACACACACACACACACACACACACACACACACACACACACACACACACACACACACACACACACACACACACTCTTGTACATCTGTCTTTGTGAGGACATTCTTTGACACAATGCAATCTCTGGCTTCTTACCCTAACCCTACCCATCACAACTAAGTGCCTAACCTGAAACCTTGCCCCAAACCTGCCCTTAACCTAATTATAACCTTATCCCTAAAACCAAGTCTTGACCCTCAAACAGACCTTTAAAGGGCTCTCAGAAAGTGAGGACTGGCCAAAATGTCCTCACTTTACTCTCTTGTTCCAGACTCCGATGGTCTAAAATGCAAACAGGTCCTCACAAAGGTAGTTGTACACACACACAGACACACACATCCGTCTCCCAGGACAGATATGAGTACAGGTGGTCATAAAGTCACACTCTATAAACTCTATGAGGCCCTAGGGTCCAAACCCAATATAAAGGTGGAGATTATGCACGCTCGGCAGACAATGATGTCTATTTTTTAATTAGGCATATTTTTAGACACAGTCTGATGGCAGGTATTGGCTCATGTTTAGAAGGAAGGCCCCTGGGCAGCCAAACAGATGTTCAGAAATGGAATTATTTCAGCCGCCTGCCGGTGCTTGTGATATGAATTGGCAAGACTTGTGTGTGTGTGTGTGTGTGTGTGTGTGTGAGAGAGAGAGAGAGAGAGAGAGAGAGAGAGAGAAAAAAAAATCTGCCTCAGCTGTCTAAATGCACTCAGAAACTCTTCTAACTTTCATTTTGTCAGCTGGGTTTATAGACACATATGGTGACCTGGACGCTTTCCAAAAATACACACACATGCACAATAACATACACTGAAATTTACATATATGACTATATACTGCCATACGCTCTTAAAAAACAAAGGTTCTTTATTGGCAATGGTTCCATTAAGAACCTTTAACATCCGTGAATCTTTCCATTGCACCAAAGGTTCTTTATAGTGGAAAAAGGTTCTTTAGATTATTAAAATGTCTTTCACACTAAGAAAAAAATTGTTCTGTTGAGAACTGTTCAATGAAAGGGGGGGGGGGGTTCTTCTATCGCATCACTGCGAAAACCCCATATTGGAACCTTTATTTTTAAGAGTGTAGATGAGATCACAGTGATAGATCTATTCTTTGTTGTCATAGAAACCTCCTTCACATTAGAAGTTGGGAACAACCAGCCTCTGTGTCATTTCTGGCCCTTAGACCATTTAAGTAGTGCTGCACGATATTGGATAAAACTGACATTGCGATATTTTGTTTTTCTGCAATACATATTGCGATATACTATATTCACTAGATGAACTGAATAGCTCTATTTGTATATAATTAATAATTCTAGAATGATTGGGGTGATTTTAGGGGAGTGCATCTGCATAGAAAATAATAAACAAATTACAAGCATGGATAAATACAATATACAAATGAAATACAGTGCTTTAGCCTATGTTTTTCAGGTATGTCTAACAGTATTCAGGTACAGAAATTGAATAATCAAATGTATATTAACACTGCATAGTCTTCACTGTATAAATTAAACATAATTAATCTTTGTTAAAGCTACAAAAGTGATTTTCTCTTTGTATTTTGTTGTTTGATTAACATTAATGACACAGACAGCAGCAGGAATATTAAGCTTAGACCGAATGCACGGATCCAATATAATGATATGCATCTGTTTTCTTTCCCAATTGTTTACCATAAGCCATAAGCAACTGTGTTTAGGATACTCACAGAGACGGGCATTTTCACATGATTTTGCGTGTATGTGTCCTTTTAACACAAAAAGACGAGAAAGAGAACTGAATTCTAGGTTCGCACATAAAAAACAGCACGAGAGTTACGAATTGAGTTTTCTTTCACGTTTTCTTGCCCTAGAATGGTTTGAAATCGCTTCAGTGTTTAAACTGACAGGACCTAAAGCACGTGCAAATGCTGAACTTTCACTCTGTGATGGTTAAACTTTGTAATTAATCAGAGAATCACGTGGGTTTCGAACCTTGGTGCCTGGTCTGTACAGATCAACTATGATCCCTATACTTGACATGCACGGATGCGGATGTGCGTGGATGCACACATTGCGATATCGGTGATAAAACAATGTATCGTGCAGCCCTACATTCATGTATGCCATTTCACAAAAGAAAAAAAAATGCAAGTACAAATATATCCTTGATTCGATTTGTGGGATAATCTGTATAGTAGGGGTGTAACGATTCACTCGTTTTCTCGATGCATCGATTACAATTCCTGACGATGCATATGCATCAATCTTGAAACATGTTTTTTGAATCGTAAATCATTAAATTCGGCCGATAATCGATCGCCGTTATTCGCGCTCATACAGCTCTCCTTCACAGACACTCGCTGCACTTTTTACCGCCTTTCACTGGATTGCACTCGCGCTCCGTCCGTAGATCTTATACACACATTTTTGAGCAGCCCACGTTTGAGCTCTCCTCAGGACGGCCACTGCTATTCGCATGAGCAGATGACAGCTCTCTACTATAATAGAGTATATAATATAATCTATTATAATAGCAACTAAGTCACACTGCTCAAGCCAATGATAAAGCTGCCAAGTTGCAGGGTCACTACTGTTGAAATAAAATGCTTTCATTTCGTGGAAATGTCACCGTTATTTTATGTAAGATAAAATACTGGAATTTTATGGAAATGGGTCATACCATTGACAATACCTGAGCAGTGGACGTAAAACCCCGCTTATTTAAGGACGCATGCATGGACGGAGCAAACACATAATGTAAGTTTTAGGCTATTAAAAAAATGTAGCTTCATTAAGAATTAACATGAACTAACATTAACAATGGACAAAAGGTTTTTTTTGCCCTTACTCTCTGACCTCCTGAAGGCCGCTGTGTAATTAACACCCTGACTAAATAATAACCCTATGTATAAAAAATGCAGAATCGAATCAAATTAATCGAATCGCATTGAATTTTAATGTGAATCGCCTCAAATCGAATCGTTCTAAATTTGCAAAAATCGTTCTTGAATCAAATCGAACACCTATGAATCGTGAATCGATTCGATTCACTGTATACCCAAAGATTCACAGCCCTACTGTATAGTGTAACTATCTGATAATGTTGTTGTGATGGTTCAGCCCAGGTGAGGAAACACTTTAATGTTTTTTTTTACTGTTATATTGCTACTTGCTTATACTTGACCGCGTCTTCTTTTAAATGAACTGTAAATGACTGCAGTCTAAAACATTCATGATTTGCAATCATTTAAGTATCTCATTTTCTTGTGTTCTTGTGATTCCTTTTTTCCCACATTTTAGTTGTTGTTTATTATCACCATTTATTTACTTCATATTAATGTTAATGTTTATCACTATTAATACTATATTATAATACATTGCAGTTCATATGAAAGATAAGTATTTACAGTATTTTTTATTGGGGGGTGGGTGCAAGTGTTGGCTTGTGGTGGGCACTATGTAAAATCTCGCCTAGGGCACCAAGAGAGTCTTCTGCTGAATTTTAACTCCCTGCCAAATTATTCCACACTTCATTGAGGCCGCTAGCTTGTTGCATAATCCTCTTAAACCTAAACCTACCTATACTGGGGACTCAGTGGGTAATAATTCAGCACAACACTGGTTTCAGAATTCGGCACAACACTGATCCTGATTAATCTTGCAGCTCTACAATACATGTGTCTCATTAATGGAAAAGGAGTCTCTTTTCAGGAGTTTTATCCACATCAAATTTTCTAATGGTCTTATGTCAAGTTTAATGTTTTCAGCCAAAATCTCGCTTCATCCCAATTAATTTACCTGAAGTGGTTTTCTCTGATGATCACTTCTGAGAGGATGTGCACTGATAGAGAAGCATGTCCATAGGCTGCAATAATAAGTCCAATCACAAAAGTCAATATTGCGCAACCAACCATTGAATACTCTGCTGCATTTTTGTATTATAATTTTTTTGTTATTGCGCAATGTTTTTGTGCTGAACTGGAATTGCTTTCATAGGCTATTGAGTGAATAAAAGATGGAAATCCCTTTCATTTCCCTAAAAAAATCGAATCAATTTGAACTGGAATGCCATCCCCCTCGAAAGTATGATTATGAGTTTTTCAAGGAAAATGAATGAATGATTTCTGTTTTTGTTGGGTAAGAATTACACACAAACAAAGACCATTTTCAGGGCCTTCATCATCACCATCATGAACAGTACTGTAAGAGAGTCTTCTTATATAGAGCGGCACATGTGCTGAGTCTGAGCTGTGCTGACGTGATGGGGCCAGTCACGCAGCGCTACAACTCCTCCCAACATACACCGGCCAAAAGACACTGGAATCAGGGACTCCAGACGGCTAAATATAGCCTCATCGCTCACTGCCTGAGTGTGTGGCCGTCCACAGTGCTTCATGTCATATTGCAGGCAATATATTTTGTGTGTTTAGGGAAAGGACCATTTCTTGTTGCACTGATGTACTAATTCAAGCTTACTTGTGTCATATTCTTTTCATAATAATATTAAGTCTCATTTACAGTAGGATCTCAAATAAGGTCTCTTTAATATCCCTGGTATTTCTTCTGCACAGCAGTGACCATGTTTATGTGTACATAATATTTCAATTAATATCCATATTCTGGTTAAGCTTTTAATCTGAAAAAAGAGGTTTACATGTTTCGCATGCTCCTATAGTATGGGCAGAACATGACACTAGCAAAACCACGGTCAAGGGTTTGATTCACACACATACTCACAAATGTAGAGTTTAATGCATTGTAAGTAGTTTTGGATAAAAGCTCACCCTTCTTCACTTCTAATCTCTATTAACACCCTTTACTAACGTTTTTTTTTTTTTAATTCTGTCAAATTAAATGACAGAAATGTTTCTGTTAACACAACTCATTTAAATGTAAGAAAATGTAATTAATGAAGGTGTAAATACAGCAAGCTAAAAATATCCAGATACCATGTCAACCTCACTTGCTCATACAGCGCACTTGACATAATTTTCTTCTTTTTTTCTTTTCTTGCACTCACCCAGACCATTGTTTCACACATTTAAAAAAAAAGAATGAAAGAGATGAAACAACAATGAACTACTAGAGAACGCAACATAGAAAAATGCCTGCATTGACAAACGCTTTTGTGGGACACCTCCAACCCAGCAATATATTCCATTTCTTCTTGCATGTTTTGCAACACTTTCAAAACACAATGTCCAGTTAGTGACAATTTATCATCTATTATTGAAAAATGTACATTTTATCAAACTTTGAGAATTGGCTTTAATGGTAATTCACCCAAATATGAAAATTATCCCATAATTTACTCACCCTCAAGCCATCCTAGGTGTATATTACTTTCTTTATTCAGCCATACACAATCAGAGTTATATTAAAAAATATCCTGGCTCTTCCAAGCTTCATAATGGGAGTGAATGGTACCCGAGATTTTGAAGCTCCAAAAACCGCATTCATCCATCATAAAAGTAATCCAAAAAGCTCCAGTGGGTTAATAAATGCCTTCTGAAGCAAAGTGATGCTCCTTTGTGCTTAAAAAAGATTAAGGAAAATAGTCTAAAGCCGTGGTACAATGAGCACACTCGGGTCCTCAAGAGTGCAGCCCGAAAAGCATTATTGCATACAGAAAGGCCTTAAAAACTGCTAGATCTGCTTCTTTTTCGACTCTCTTAGAAGTAAACAAACACAAGCCTAGGTATATATTTGATACAATGGCTAAATTAACGAGAAATAAAGCTTCAACTTCAAACATTTCCAAACAGCACAGCAGCAATGACTTTATGAACTTCTTTACTTGCAAGATTGAAAATTATAACCATGCAACCATCTACTACAGTATTGCATCAGACAGTGCATTGTCGTGTCCCTGAGGAAAATTTCCATTCTTTGCTATAGGAGAGGAAGCATTGTCTAAACTTGTTAATTTATCAAAATCAACAACATGTATGTTAGACCTGCAACATGATCCTAGAGAATTAGTAAATTACAGACTGATCTTGAATCTACATTTTCTGTCAAAAATACTAGAAAAGACAGTATCCTCACAACTATGTTCCTTTTTTAGAAAGAAATGGTATCTGCAAGGATTTCAAGTCAGGATTTAGATTGTACCAACCCACATGGAAAAAAACTATATAAACATATATGTTTCAATATAGGTTTTGATATAGGTTTTACATATATGTGACATATATAAAATTGGCCGTTTTCCTATATTATATGTACATATATGTACACATATATGCACACATATATGTACACATATATGCACACATATATGTACACATATATGCACACATATATGTACACATATATGTACACATATATATATACACATATATGTACATATATGTACACATAATATAGGAAAACGGCCAATTTTATATATGTCACATATATTAAAAACCTATATCAAACCTATATTGAAACATATATGTTTATATAGGTTTTTTCCATGTGGGACCAATTTCACGTGTTCGTGTAGCGGTGTGTTTTCTGCGTTGTGTCGTAATCAAAGACAGACTGCGAAAAATCTTGCCATCAGGTCCTCACTTTATTCTGTATAACACAAATGGCAATATATGAGGACTTGTGCAGCATACAAACAGCATGCGGCAGCAACGCACAACGCTGAGAAAGAGAGATATTAAAAGTAACTTAAGTAAAGAAAAATAATCAACGAAACATCTGAATGTACATCACAGAGGGGTTTTGGATTACAATCATACAAATATATCATGTGAATTCAGCTGTTACATGGCCTTAATTGAATCACCGCAAAAACTTTGTGCGACCTACCGCTGTGATGTCTCATGCAGACTGGGAAGCAGCAAAGTGCGTCAACACCCCAAGTCAGCATGGCGGAAGGAAACCCCAAATATGGTCATGGCAAGTGGAATCACAAAATAATTGTCTAAATACATAACTGCTACATTCGCACATACATAAGTTCTTGCATAATTTTTTTCGTTAATTCTTAGTTTTTGCCTTGATAATAGAAAATATGAGCTAGGCATCATGTATGACAGTCAAAAATGAGATATGAGCTACAAAATGACCAGATCCTGCCATTAGCTATATAGAAGACATATCTTGTATGTATAGGGCATATATATGGATATGAAGAAGCAATACAGGAGACCTATATTACCTGTATATGCACATATATGCACCTCAATTTTGCCTATATGTGGCATATATACACATATATGCAGTATATATACGCATATATGCAGCATATATATAGCATATATGCAGTATATATGCGCATATATGCAGCATATATATAGCATATATGCAGTATATATGCGCATATATGCAGCATATATATTATCATATATGTGCATATATGCAGCATATATGTACATATACACTGCATATAGGTTTCATATATGCGCATATATCCACATATAGGTTCTTTCCATGTGGGAAAGTACGGAAACTGCTCTCATTAGAGTTAAAAAATGATTCGCTCTTATCATCCAATCATGGTTGTATCTCTTTATTATAGTGTTACTGGATCTTAGTGCTGCATTTGATACTATCGACCTTTCTTTTGAACAGACTCAAAAATTATGTTGGCATTAGTGGAATTGCATTGGCATGGTTTAAATCATATTTATCTGACCGTTATCAGTTTGTAGCAGTAAACGAAGAGATGTTATACCAATCACAAGTTCAGTATGGAGTACCGCAAGGCTCAGTACTAGGACCATTGCTTTCACCCTGTACAAGCACCCTGTACATGCTATCATAATATCATAATATATATATACATAATATCATTAGGAAGCATGGCATTCTGTCAACACTGCATTGGTTCCCTATTAAACATTGTATACATTTTAAAATTTTGCTAGTTACTTACAAAGCACTAAATACTTTAGCTCCCCAGTACTTGAGCGAGCTCTTAACGCATTATAGTCCTTCACATCTATTGCATTGTAGCGTCTGGACCAATCAGACACACAATTATTCATTATATTTAATGGATCATCCAGAAACTCACGCTCTCAAAGTTCAGTGAACTCATCCCCCTAAACTGCAACTGGCATCCCAAATGAAGCTAACACACAGACAGAACTAGGTGTCCTGGTACAGGACACAAGAAAACTGATAAAAACTTTTTATGACTGTCAGGAATTTGTGACTCTGACTTCATTCTTTCTGAGAAGGACAAATAAACCCTCTTAATCCTATAGATTCTATGTATAACCACATGAGAAATGTATAAACGTGTATCCAATTTTCCCCTCTCATGATTTTCCTTTTATAGGTTTATTCTATGTATTAATTCTCTCTTTTGAACTATTTTGGTATTAATGTTTCAGAGTTGCAAATTTATAGTTAACTAAAATCACATGGGTAGCATGTTTGGTATTGATGGACACCAACTTCCGTTTCCTATTTGTTAATTAATGTTGCTAACTCTGTGACACATTAGTATTATAAGAATCTAGAAGATTCTTCTCTCATACATCCAATCCAATGTCTTATGCTAATATATTGCTACAGAACAAAGACTCGTAAAACAACCCTCTAAATAGATAACTCCTTATTGGCTCAGACACCTTAAGAAGGTGTGACATCTTCACCCTTTAAAATCACTGATCACAAGATCACACTCTCTCTTTTTTGTTACTGAAAAATGCTGATGTGAAGGTAATGCTAAGAAGCTAGAAGTTTCTAAGGAACCTCAAGCTTGTGCCAGGCTCCGGCCTAGACCTTCCATTCACCAAAGATCCTCTGAATCCAACTGGTTCTCTTTCATCAAGACAATATCAGCGAAGATTCAAGCCTCCACAAATTGCATCAGGACAGTTTTAATTCAAATGTGCGAGACATGCAAGTATCAAACTTAGTCTCATTATTTGATACATTAAGTATCCTTGCCCCTTTTAAAGAAGGTCATGTTAGAACTAAACTGATGGTTTGCTCAAGGCTGTTGATCTGCTGAATTTCAAACAATGCTAGCTTTCCTGTATTCTGCTTCGGCTCTCTCTTTCCAATTGGTAAACTGTATGCATGTGTGTGTGAATGTTAGAGTAGTTAAGTGTTTAGTCTAGTTAATAAAGTCTTGTTCATGTCACACGTAAAGTTGTCCGTGTTTCATGCTCATACCCACATGGAAAGAACCTATATGTGGATATATGCGCATATATGAAACCTATATGCAGTGTATATGTACATATATGCTGCATATATGCACATATATGATAATATATATGCTGCATATATGCGCATATATACTGCATATATGCTATATATATGCTGCATATATGCGCATATATACTGCATATATGCTATATATATGCTGCATATATGCGTATATATACTGCATATATGTGTATATATGCCACATATAGGCAAAATTGAGGTGCATATATGTGCATATACAGGTAATATAGGTCTCCTGTATTGCTTCTTCATATCCATATATATGCCCTATACATACAAGATATGTCTTCTATATAGCTAATGGTATGGAGTCAAATTAATGCCTTAAAGTTCTGCACAAAAATAAAGTTTTGCAAAACAAAAAAAAAAGAATTGAGCAATAAAAAAATGTTTTGCAAACAAAAATAAAGAATTGCAAAGGAAAAATAAAGTATTGAGCAGAAAAAAATAAGTTTTGCAAACAAAAATAATAAATTGCAAAATAAAATAACGTAGTGCAAAAATAAAAATATAATCAATTACAAAAATCAATGACAGCTGTAATCCTATTTTATCTTTGCCACATATTTTTCATGCTCAAACCTTCTAAATCATTTGCAATGCTCATTTTATTCTGCGTTTCAGTCAAGCGTGCGCTCACTATACCGGCTTTCTTTTGCGCTGCACTTTTCTGTGCGGATCTCTTTATGGCACTGGTTTGACGTGGGGGTAGAGTCAAGAAACGGGGGCACGCCCCGCGAAACACGTCATCGGCAGGAGACGCAGATCGGAACAGAACACATCAAGCCCTGCGTCCCAATGTGCATACTATCCACCCTATCCGCCCTAAATAGTATTGAATATTACTAGTGTCACATACTATTTAGGATGGATAGTTTGCACATTGAGACGCAGGCAAGCATAGAGACAGAGCGCATTTATTATAATCTGAAAACCACGCCCACTGGGGGAAAAACAATCCAACCGTCTCCAGGCTGCCTTCTTGTCTTTTCTGACTCATTACAAAAAACAGAACAATGCCTAAAAGGTGTTGTGTGACAAGGTGTACAGCTAACAAGCTAAAAAACCCAGAAATAAGTTTTTATAAGCGACCCCAAAAAACGAATGTTTAAGGACACAAAAGTGGATACAGGCAGTGAGACAGAGCGCAACGGGTCATATTACTATAAGAAATGCATTGGAGGGGGTCGTAATCGGCGACAACATATGCTAAACAAACCAACAAAAACAAACCATTCACTATTTTTAACCATGTCAAAGAATTATTTCACCTGTCGCCGATTACGTTCCCCTCCAATGCATTTCGCGGGGCGTGCCCCCGTTTCTTGACTCCACCCCCACGTCAAACCAGTGCCATAAAGAGATCCGCACAGAAAAGTGCAGCGCAAAAGAAAACCAGTATCGTGAGCGCACGCTTGACTGAAACGCAGAATAAAATGAGCATTGCAAATGATTTAGTAGGTCTGAGCATGAAAAATATGTGGCAAAGATAAAATAGGATTACAGCTGTCATTGATTTTTGTAATTGATTATATTTTTATTTTTGCACTACTTTATTTTATTTTGCAATTTATTATTTTTGTTTGCAAAACTTATTTTTTCCGCTCAATACTTTATTTTTCCTTTGCAATTCTTTATTTTTGTTTGCAAAACATTTTTTTATTGCTCAATTCTTTTTTTTTGTTTTGCAAAACTTTATTTTTGTGCAAAACTTTAAGGCATTAATTTGACTCCATATAATGGCAGGATCTGGTCATTTTGTAGCTCATATCTCATTTTTGACTGTCATACATGATGCCTAGCTCATATTTTCTATTATCAAGGCAAAAACTAAGAATTAACGAAAAAAATTATGCAAGAACTTATGTATGTGCGAATGTAGCAGTTATGTATTTAGACAATTATTTTGTGATTCCACTTGCCATGACCATATTTGGGGTTTCCTGCCGCCATGCTGACTTGGGGTGTTGACGCACTTTGCTGCTTCCCAGTCTGCATGAGACATCACAGCGGTAGGTCGCACAAAGTTTTTGCGGTGATTCAATTAAGGCCATGTAACAGCTGAATTCACATGATATATTTGTATGATTGTAATCCAAAACCCCTCTGTGATGTACATTCAGATGTTTCGTTGATTATTTTTCTTTACTTAAGTTACTTTTAATATCTCTCTTTCTCAGCGTTGTGCGTTGCTGCCGCATGCTGTTTGTATGCTGCACAAGTCCTCATATATTGCCATTTGTGTTATACAGAATAAAGTGAGGACCTGATGGCAAGATTTTTCGCAGTCTGTCTTTGATTACGACACAACGCAGAAAACACACCGCTACACGAACACGTGAAATTGGTCCCACATGGAAAAAACCTATATAAACATATATGTTTCAATATAGGTTTGATATAGGTTTTTAATATATGTGACATATATAAAATTGGCCGTTTTCCTATATTATGTGTACATATATGTACATATATGTATATATATATATATGTGTACATATATGTGTACATATATGTGTGCATATATGTGTACATATATGTGTGCATATATGTGTACATATATGTACATATAATATAGGAAAACGGCCAATTTTATATATGTCACATATATGTAAAACCTATATCAAAACCTATATTGAAACATATATGTTTATATAGGTTTTTTCCATGTGGGTATACTGGAGTCCCTAATTATGCAGATCCTGACAAACATGCTCTGAGTAGTACTGTACAATACGATTGTTATTTCCCATAACCTGAAAATGAACATTTCTTAGAATTAATAAACAATTAACACTGAGTGTTCATTGGCCAAACAGGTTAATTGATTGTAATATTAATTTTATTACGCTAAGTTAATTTTATTAACTGATCCAAATATTTATAAATAATTATAACTAGTTATGATTAATTATTATATTTATTTTGAGCTAATTTGCTACACAGTCTCAGAATTCTGGCCAGTTGATAATACTTATCAAAATCAACTGCAGGCGGTAGATCCTTATCTCTGGAACAGTCTTTCTAGCTTTGTTTGGGAAGCAGACAAAACCATGTCAGTTTAAATATAGACTAAAACACATCTCTTTAACCTGGAATACACATAACAGATTATCAATTTCTATTATTCAAATCAGTTAAATGATTGTTAGGCTGCAAAAATTAGGACAACCGGAACCGGTAACACTTCCTATAACACCCAATGTTCTTGTTACATCATAAGAAGAATGGCATCTATGCTAATATTAGTCTCGCTGTTTATCCCGAGGTTACCGCATTCAGCCGTATCCAGGCCGTATCCAGATCAGAAGGAGGACCTGCACCTAGACACGACCACAACACATCCCTGAAGTGTCAGCAGAGATTGTGTCAACTAGACAATCCATGGTAAAAGCCTCATCAACACATCAGCCAGTGGCACAGATCCTCCACAAAACCCGCCTTCATACTGGCAAGATGAATCTGCTCTTCAACAAGATGGAACTGGATTAAATAATTGGAATGCTGAGAGACTGTCTCCAATCCAATCTGACTTCTGACTTGTGATGCCGCCTGAATCATAATCATACAGTGTTCGTTTGTTGGCCAGAGGAGGACTGGATCCCGTTTCTCCCAAGGTTTTTTTTCTCTCCATTCTGTCAACTGATGGAGTTTGGGTTCTTGCCACTGTCACCTCTGGCTTGTTTAGTTGGGGACCTTAATATTCAACAATATTATTGATCTGCCTGTATTGACACTATTGTATGAGACTGTAACATCACTGTTTTCTCCAGAGCTGCTGTATAGATAAATGAACTAAATTAATAATTAATGATTTTTACAATGGAAATGAATCAACACTGAACTTAGTTAAAGGGATAGTTCACCTGAAAATGAAAATTATCACATGATTATCCCATGATCTCTGACCTGACATATAACGTAGCTTCTCTTCATATCAAAATCTTCTGAAATTTTTCTTTAAAACTTCTCTAAAATGAGAAGTGTTGGAAGTCTAAAATGACTTCTAATCAGGGGCAGAGCCAGATATTGTAAATATTCAGGGCTTAACCCAGATGTAGCTTGTCCCAGTGCTTGTCCCAAACAAATGTTGGCTACTGTAAAATAAATGAAAATGAATATTTCATAAGTATATTTTACTTCACATTACAGTATAGGAAAATTACAACACTTCCGTCCTAATTTCTTCACTTGCAAGACATAAACCCATTAGCTTTTATTTTGGAGAAAACTAACATCAGATCACCAGCTGATCATGCGATCAAATGTGCGCACTTCTCTTTAAAGCACGCAGCACAAACAGACTGCCTTTATACTAAAATCACTGCCTGTTTGCTGTTTTATAAAGGCACAAAGCCATATCATGGTTTTGAGTTTAGTTCATTGGCAAAATACAACATTAGAGACCTTTTATTTTAAAAAAACCTCAAACCTGAAAGATTCGGGGCTTTTGAAAAAACATTCAGGGCTTGAGCCCCAGAAGCCACCCCATCGCTCCACCCCTGCTACTAATTCATAACCGGCATTTTGTTTTGCTTTATCCTCTCCGCTTCTGCGTTTGTCACATGTCCTATGTTATACGCCCGAACTCGACTCTCTCATGAATGCGTGGATTTCCATTACCAGAAGCTAGTGATTACAGTTTATAAAGTTATAAATATTGATTTTTTTTTCTTACAAAAAGACATAATTTTGCTTCAGAAGGCCTTTATTAACCACCTGAAGCCATATGGATTACTTTTATGAAGGATGGATAGACTTTTTTGGGCTTCAAAATCTTGGGTATCATTCACTCTCATTATAAAGCTTGAAAGAGCTAGGATATTTTTTAATATAACTCCGATTGTGTTTGGCTGAAAGAAGGAAGTCACTCATTTAACAGTTCGTCTATTGCCAAAATTATGAAAAAAAGATCAGATAGTATAGAAAATTATTTTAAAAAAATTGAAATCAAGAAGGTTTATGAATGTGTAGGAATGTAAAACAGAATGTGTAGTTTGTGCATAAAAAAATGTCTGTCAAAATATAACATACAACACGTTGAACGATGTTCATTAACCCGGCAAAGCTTTTCAATTAGATTGGCATTTATTTTCTTTAGCATGCAGTGTTAAGTATCTCACTCAGTTTAAACTTACGTGCGTTATGTATTATGCACGTTACTGATTTTCACAGGCAGCATGCTGAAGCTGCTCAGGCCTCCAGAAAGCAATTATGCATTCAAAACATCCAGTAGTGTGGGTTTTCCAGGAAATACGTGAACTTGCTGGACGTCGGTTTCTTATAAATACTACAGTCTATTGTGTATTGTTATTTTTTGACAGACATCGATGTTGTGATATTGAAATGATGTAGTTTTGAAAACAGATGGATTATAAGGTAATAATTATTTATTTCTTATCCAGCAAGTATTCAGTGAAGTGACTGATGCCCATGAGTGAGTTATGTCGATGTTTTTAGTTCTAATATTCCAATAGACAGCCAGCCTACGTTTTTGACAGATATGACACTGTGCGTAAGAGGTGAACTATGATTTTTGGGTAATTATAAAACATCCTAGAGACGTTCAAAATGCTTTTTGCGTAGTTCATTATATGTATTTTATGGAATAAAGTTTTTTGTGGCTTAAATAAATTACATTTTTCACCAGGAAAGGAGTGGTTTTGATGCATCGAATTTGTTTTTATTGTTTCTTTTAACTAAAATCTTTTATTTAAACCCATGAAAATGCTGTTCCTGTATATTCAATTTAAAACTGTTGTTCCATTAATACCCCTTAGCAGACTAATTTCTCAGGACTCGTACACAAGCACCCCACACCGCAAGTGTAATACTGTATCAGATGAGCCAAACAAGTTTACTATGTCAGAAAAGCCATACATATGGAGCCTGTTATGTGATGCAAACTTATAAATGAATCTGTTTAGAAATCATGCTCTATGGTAAAAATGTTTTGAGGTGATAACATAGTATTATGCAATGAACTGTGCAAAAGTCTTTATTAATTGATAATCTGTCCCTGTAATTGTAATTTGTGTGAAATGGAATAAAAGATTGAGTTTTACTGCCTCTAGTGTTCATTTCAGCTGGGGTGACCCTGAATAGTCGACGATTCGAATCTTCAATAGGAGGAGCCCGATTCTACTACCAATCTCACAATCGAATCGTCGCAGAGGTGTTATGAGACGAGATATGGGGGTGCTCAAAATCTGATTTTACATAGACATACCGGTTCTTTCCCAATAGGTTAACATACAGCCTATTATGTTAATACTATAAATAAAAATGTGAAGAGAAAGAAGCTTTTAATAAATATTTTTAATGTGCGTGAATAAATCCAACCACCCCTGTGACAGATTTAAGTTTCACTTCCATGATCCGTGACCGACAGAGGAGCATCTTTGCGGCAGGGATTAAATCTTTAACAATGTCTGGGATAAAGTGTACAATTGGATGCACTTTGAAATGGGAAAAGATGATCCAAAAAACCTATGATGCAAGTTGTGCCAACAGCTCATGTCCTAGAACTCAACAACGACAAACACTGCGGCGTGCTTCTGCTGGCCAACGAGCTGACTATAGCGCGCTATTTGAAAAAAAGACTCAAACGGACACAGGCAGGGGTGCGTTTCCCAAAGCGAACTATGGTCGCAAGTTCCGTCGTTACCAATAGAGTTCAATGGGACTTACGACCATGGTTCACCAACGATGCTTTCGGGAAACGCACCCCAGATCGTGTGAAAGACTGGATTTTTCTCTCTCAATCAGGTAGAGTAGGCTACAAGTGATTTCAAACTATTTCAGCCGGATGTAATTTGATTTTTGGATGTTGTGAATGTTTAGCTAAAAAGACTGCCACTCCAGTTTAGCGTTTATTGCCTCTGCAGGTAAAAAGACAAAGTTGACAATTCTGGCTATACTTTCGTTATTTTAATAATTTCTTTAATTTTAATTTATTTATTGATCACTCTGGGTTATTTAATTTAACTATTTGTGGCTTGTGTTTTGAATATATGCTGCACTTCAGGCTTTTTGCAGTTTGACTTGATCATATTTCATTTTTTTAATTAGACTATTTTCATTTATTAGAACGGTATATTCTGTTCTAATTCAATTCTGTAAATTAATGTTTGATAAAAAATTATAATTTTTTTATTAAATTAATGTAATTTTTTGTTTTTTGGTGCATCAATATTGCGCTGTAGATTAGTTAAAGCTTGCTCGCACAGACAATTTAGCCGATGTAATTTGATTTGCTGACATATGAAATGTATATCTATCTGTGTGGCCTTTCTGCAGTTATTAATATATATATATTAAGGTTTATTGATCCAAAATGTTTTTATTCATTTTCTTCTATATCTTTGTGTGGTGTTCTGTACATCGTGGCTGTGAATGTTTGTCCACATTGCCTTTCATTTGTTTAAAAAAGATTAATTGTCATTGTCAAATCATTGTCAGTTTCGTCTATCACTTGACAGGCAGTTTGGTCGGTTTATAGAAAGATGTTTCTCTATGCTGTGTGTGAAATAAAATAAAAGTTGTCTTAAGCCGCGGGTAGGCTATAGCCAGGCCTTCATTTTCCGTGTCCCACTCCATCTCATGCACAGTTCAGCGTTCATTCGAAAAAGAAATGGAAGAGCCATAGCAGCACAAAACTACTGGAGACCAAAACAACAACAGACGCCCGCACTGATAAGCACAGTACCTGCAAGACATTTTTATTGGTCGAATCTTATGAAAAGAGAAAGATGAAACTTATTATTGCATATGTGTCAACCACTTGTGTTCGTGCAAGCATTATAAAATGGAGTAAACTGTAAAGGCTATGTGTTCAGCTGACTGTATGCAAACAATAAGCTGTCTCACCATATTTAAAGTATACTTTGTGCTAACTGTTCCAAACACAAAATGTTCCCAAAACTTTAGAGACCTCAGTCCACTTAGATTCTTTAAATATGATTTCAAAATGACTTCAGAACAGACGTTCGAAAATCAACATGATTATGACACCACAACCATAAGGAAATTAGAATAAAACCTCCCACCTACTCAATATAATAATGTTGCAAAGGTGTAGAATATGACTCCTTTAAAGGAAGGCAGAAACGTACTTTGCGAACAATATAATTGGCCCAATTTCAAGATGAAAATAGAATTTTTTAAGCAGAAAAAATAATCAAAACAAAACCTTTTAGAGCATATAATGTTTGTGTGTGTGTGTGTGTGTGTCAGAAACAGTCAGTGTAATCAGCCATACAGCAGAATAAACAATGCAGGCCTGCAGTCAAACGCATCTGTATGTTCATTAAAGCTGTGAATGTTAGCTGAACATCTGGATTACACAATATAGTCACAACCCACGTGAACATACAACACGTGAATAAGCAATCAAAACAAAACCACACATAGAAATACAAATGCGAATAACGCTCTCCTGCAAATGAAAGAATATGCACATACAGCAGGGTTTCATGCACAATCAAGCTTTCTAATAAAAATGCATACAAATTAAAGCAGGCAGGTAAGATTTCGCACACTAATGATGCTCCCTATGGGGATCAGAGCTCTGTTGATGAGTGTGTTAACTGCATCACAATTTGAACCCAGACAGCTTTTAGATAAACCAATCTTTGTACCTACAATGTTTCAATGCATGCTAGAATAAATTGATAAGCTTCTTATAATTGTGATATGTGTGATACCAAAAAGCTTACTTGGATCAGACTTTGAGAAGGTGTCTCTGTCCAAGAGGTTTCTGTAGTAGAAAGAAAGAAATTAAGAAATAGGAGTTAATAAAGTCCCCTTTAAAAGGTTTTAAAGAACATCAAGCTCCCCGTTACTTAAAAAAAAACCACATTAACCTAACATTAAAATGAACTCTAAATGAATAATGTAAAATAAAATATGCTAAAATAAACTAGATTCACTTGGATACTATTATACACTAAGTTTCAATACAAATACACACTCAGAATCGCATGTTGGTATAAATATATCAGTGGTTTTATTCCTATGTTCAGTGGTTTATTGATCTCTTTCGCTTCAGCCATTATGAACATTCAGGTGCGGCAGGGTATTGCCAACTATCCCAAGATGCAATATACATCATTGTGATTCAATGTATCGCAACGCATCACAGTGTCATAATTGAGTCGTGATTGAAACTGCGCCAAGCGCATGAATCTGTGATATCACTCTCAATCTCACTTGAGGGATCACTTTGCACCGTGTGTAACTGAAGCAGCTCTGACTGAGAAATTTCATTTTCAGAGGTTTGTCTTATTTAGATGCAGGAATTAAATGAAACAATCAATAAATAAAAAAATAAAAACAGCAACACAGACATGAAGTATCAATGTAACATTGCGAGAAAAAGAAATGTGATATTGCAGAGCAGTGAATCATAGAAGGAAATCTCACACACTGATCTCTTCTGACTGTGCAAAGACGAGTGAATCATTACGTCTCTAACAGTAAAACCTCGATAAGGAAAAAAAAAGAAGAAAGATGTAAGGATGCAATGGCAAGAACACTGGACACACTTTAAACTTCTCAATATTGTTCTCACTTATCAACTGTTCTCACACACTGATTTTTTTCACTTGCTGCTATATGATTACACACAAAAGTTATCCATAACATGATTCAATGAAGTCACAAATTATATTTAAATATATAACCAATATAAAAATATGTAAGTCAACTGATTATAACAATAACACACAGCCCTAAATGCGGGGGCGTCAATTAGGTATGGCAGTGTATGCCGACTGCCATATCTTGGCTGCCTGGTCAAAATGCAACTTATATAATTTTATTCATTGCATGCAGGATTAATGGAATTATATTACTATGTGTAACATATAATTTGTATTTTTAAATAAAACAGAAAAGTAAGTAAATTAAAGTGATCTGGTTGTTAAATTCGTGTCATGTAAGATCAACGCTCTGCCAATGTGTCTATTCACAATGTGATTTTGCAGCGTTGAGTATCACAAGGATTTCTTTTGAAAATAATGACCAATCAGAAGTTGCAGGTTGTCTGGTAACACTTTACAATAAGGTTCATTAGTTAACATTAGTTAATTACTAGGGGTGTAACGATACGCTCAGGTCACGATACGGTACATATCTCGATACGGAGTTCACGATACGATACGTATCACGATATTTTGAACAAAATGAAACTGAAATTCAAACAACATTTATTAAAAAAACATGAACAAATTTCAATAATTTTCCTTGTTGTACATAATTACATAACATGACATAACATAGTTAACATGAACTAATAATGAACTGCACTCATACAGCATTTATTAATCTTTCAACATTTACTAATACATTATTAAAATCTTGTTAACATTAGTTAATGCACTGTGAACTAACATGAACAAACAATGAACAACTGTATTTTTACTTTACTTATTGTAAAGTGTTACCGGTTGTCCTAACCAGCCGCAACGGTGACACACGACAATTCTATTTTAGAAACAGTTTCTATTTTTTAAAAACTCTTTCTAAATTCTATTTAAGTCGTGGCTGGAACAACAACACAAAGTATGGCAGAGTTAATATCAGGTAATGTTTATATGCTTTATTTAATGTTAATGTTAAGTGTGTAACGTGACTTTGAATATCATTTAGTACTCCCAGCTTTGTAGCCTGAAAGCAACAATGGATATTCAGACTTATGAGCTTTGAAGTGCTGGAAAAAATTTGTGTGAAGAAAGTGGGACTGTCAAGGGAGTAAGATTGGGGTCTGGTATACCCTTGCTTTTGGTGAAATGATGCCACTGCCTAAATGAACTACATTCTTTATAATCCTAACTAAATATATATCCCATAATACATACACCAACCGAATATACAGTATATCCTATAAATGTAAATAATAAATATATAATCAATAACACAAACCCCAACTGAATATATAACCCATAAACTGAATATATTGTAACCAATAACCCATAAGCCCAAAGGAATATAGTATAACCAATAACTCTAATGTAAAATGTATCCCATACACTGAATATATAACCAACTGCATACAGTATACCATTAAAGCCATCACCCAAAATCACCCAAAATCACAACCCATAACAACAGCAGGACCAAATGAATATATAACCAATAAACAATGTGTTACAGTAGACTGGAGACAGACACAGATGTAACGGGTAACAGTTTGTTTATTGACCACAGTAGAGCAGGGTGAATCACACAGGTGAGTAAACTGGTAGCAGATTGACTTGAGCAGGTAATGTGAGGTATATTTACTGTCCTTTTCTTTGCAGGTAGAAACACGCTGGAGTTTTGGGATCGCTGGAGAACTTGGGAGCTGACGGAGACACACTCACAAAGCAGACGAGGAACACAGAAGGAAGGGACACGCTGGAGACAGGTGAGTATACGAAGAGGAGTCCCTGAGGTAAGCATAGCATTGAGGGTATGCGAACGAGACCGGACGTGGAGTGCTGTGTGCGTGTGTGTTTTATGGTGCTGTTGATGAGATGAGTGATGAGGTGCAGGTGGCGGTGATCAGTACTCTGGAGAAGGTGCGCGCTGTGATTGGGTGACGTTGGAACCTGACGTGTCTGTGACACAATGACCCAATATTGTATTTATAACCAATGACCTTGTCAGATGTGGTAGCAATCCAACATACACAACTCATATAATCAATAGAAATAGTCGTTAATCCGACAAACAAAAACATTCAGAGAATATACACGCTAACCACATAAAAACTAAAGACGATAACCAGCAGGGAATAGAACAAAACAGGGAGAATATTTACATGGTGAACAAAACAAGACACAGGTGGGATTAATACGTAACTATAGAAACAAACAACGACATAGCCTAATCAGTAACCAAGACTAAACAGAGCAAGAAACAGGAACTAAAGGAAACAGAACAAAATGTCAAAATAAAAGTCCACATGACAGAAAATAAACATCACTCACCTATAACCCCAATGAATATATAACCAATAACACAACAATTCCTCAATATATAACCCATAACTCTAACTGCCCAAATTAATACATAACCAAATAACCAAAGACCCCAAATGTAACCCATAACTGCAAATGAAAACAAGAGAAGACAATAAACCTAATCTAATAAACCTGAAAATCTACAAACACATGCTCTTGCAATTGATTACATAAACTGATTCTATGCTTAGCGATTAGTGATGTTCAGGCACTCAAGTGACGCAGACAGAAGCTCTTATGCATGACCTACTCTATTTACACTAATAATGTGCTTGCCTCGCCTCCCCGTACACAGAACAGAGAGCATCTGGCTGCATGTATGTTGGGTGAGAGTGTAAGTTATTGTGCATCAGACACCATCCAATATACAGTAACTGTGCAGCTGAAATCATCCAACCACCATCCACTGCTCCGGCTACCATGACAATTGATTTAAAGGTATAGCTTACAAAAATACATGGACCTCCAAGAAAGTACAGATAAGGTATATATTTTTGTTCATATATATTACATGATACAGTGTGCCACCCAGAAAGGCCCTTTGAACACTTATGGATTAAACTGGAAGATTAAACATAAGTCTCCCCTCCCCACGCCGTAGATCCATGTGGCACCTGAAGCGGGCAGACCCAGCCATTACAGTGCAAGGCCGAAACATGATGGTAGCTACAGGAAATTCTCCAGAACGAGTATCCTCATTAAACATTTACACGGCCGTTCCCCCACAAAACAGCACATTCCCATTTCAAATCCCAGCACAGCGGAACCCTCCACCCACATCAAACCCTCTCCATCACAAACAAGCCCAAGTGCCAATCACATCCACTGACACTCCCTGTCCTCTTATGATTTTAATTAATGTTTATCCCTGGTCCTCTTCCGGACTCGTTCCGCATTCATATTTGGAGCATGGTGATAAAACACAGAGGAATAATTCATGAGGAATGTAATTAAACCATGAAGTGTGATAAAGTTTAGTGGCACTAATGAGGACGAGCCTCCTGAGTGTAAAGTCCGAGTCAAAACTCTCGCTCGGTAAAGATCACCAAATTGACGAGCAAATAAAGACATCAAGACTAACATTATAACAGTAGTGATAACAGATGAAATCAATATTGATTATGAATTGCAAGAATGTGAAAGTATGGCTTTTAAATATGTCTAATAAAGTAAATACTCAGGAGGATTTATATGTTGTTGTTTTTTATTACGTACTTTAAATGCCAAGTTAATTTTCTGAGTCCAAAATAGTTTCAATCAATGATGTTCTTGCAGTATGTCTACCATTAAAAAATTCTGTGAAAATGTTTCAGGCATTAGAGGATTAGAGGACTATTTTTGTTCATTACAAAAAAAACAAAAAAAAAACAACAAAACAATTTAAACTACTTAATTTAATTACTTTATCATTTAAATAAATGTTTTATAGATATATGATATCTATCTATCTTGATTTTCAACAAATTATTATTCAAATTATTCTATTCAAATAATTCCTCCTCATTAACAAAGTCAAGGTTTGTGTTGAAAATGTTTATGAGTGCCATAAGATGACTCTAATACTGCATGTGTATGAGAGCTGCAGCTGACTGCATTCAAGAATTTGACTGACGGATAAACAGAAATCAATCATTCCTGTCATTCCTTAAATAGTTTTTAAGGCCAGAGAAAAGATTCTTCTCCTGCTTGTTCTCCTTTGCCTCTGTATTGACACAACCTCCAACAGGGAGGGTCTTGCTTCAATATGTTCAGACGGAACAGGTCAATCAGTCGATCCAGCGCTCTCTGCCTCTTCACTGCTGAATCCAGGAATAGCTTCTGTTTTCACCTTCACAACTATTGATGCCTAACTCAGCTATTTTATACTGAAACTCTATTTTATTTTCTATTTTAAAATTTAAATGGTGATAAAAAATCATCTCACACACGTTAATGACAATGCGTACACAATGTTAATCACCTGTTAATCTTTTTAACAGAATGCTAAAGAAAAACTGTTAATTGGTTAATTGTAAGTGAAAATTAGTAAGTTAAAATATTGTTTTTATCATACTGTAATGTTATTATAATATTTTTATTATTAAAAATGCATATAATTCTACTGTATTACATCTTTTGCAATTAATTATATTGTTAAAATTAATATGCTCTTAAGAATAACAAAACAATACTGTACGCTGCTTTATAAAACTGCCATTCTGTTAGCCAAAAAAAAGAAAAAAAGTTGTATATCACATATGTATGTTTATCTAATTCTAAGAACAATAAATATAATTTCACTGTAAAATTTTGTAAAAAATGAACTTTTATAGAATAAAAAATATATGAATTATCTGAATTTTTGTTGAAAATGTAAATTTTAACAAGACAATACAAATTATTTTTTTATGGTAAAATATTGTTCAAATATGTATAAATATAAGTTACCTGGTTGCCTTAAAATTTTGAGTTCATTAAAATTACAAATTTGAGGTAAAACAATGAAGGTGGTTGATTTTAATCAACAGAAACTCAAAATATTTTGTTATCTGAACCACATTAATTATCTAAGTTAATTTGACAAAAGAAAAATTGTGATAAATCATGAAAATTATTTTTAGTGTAATACCTGAAATATCATTCCTGTATTTTACAGTAAATTCTGGCAACCACAGCTACAGTTTTTACTAAAACATGTTACTTTTTTTTTTTTTAAGTGTAGTGTACAAAATTCAAGAAAGTCAGGCAAATCAGCAGTTGATAAAACTCATGAATCACTATTAATAAATCTTAAGCAAAAGTGTGATTTTTCATGTGATGTTGGTTAACATTTACATTTCTCCTCCCTGAAAATGACACACATGATCAGCTCATGTTCACAGCAGCACTCTCATCTCAGGTGTGGATAGTGTTGCATTTTAATAAAGAAAGGTGAATAGATTGAATTAACCTAGTTATTCAAGAGTTTTTACATATCAATGGACATCCATTGTGTGCTTTGAACAAAGCATCTGATTTAAATTCCGAGGTCTAAAGAAAGGTAAAGAGGAAAACACGCTGCTTCTCAAGATATCAACGCTTCACGGATGCCACTATTATGCAATACTGAAGAACACAGAACTGTCTGATGGAATGCATCATAAATATATAACACATAGATGGAAGCCTTTATGCACTGTGGATTCATTGATGCGTATATAACACAGTCAGATGCATGTTATTTGTTTATAAGAGCCACACAGTAACTTCTTATAATACACTGTAATACTTAGAAGAATTTAATGCATTATAACACATGGACAACATCAAGTGCTAAATCTTGTGTTATCGTGTATTTTGATGCAATATGCACCTGAAAAATTACATTATAAAAAAAAATCACAATGTCTAAGATACCTTTATAATGTATGCTTCATAGAACGTTAACATTTCTGAACGACAGAAATTGCATGCATGCATTCAGATACACTCCTCACAGAACCACGCGCGTCACTCACCTGCACGACACGGTGATCTCAACTTTAGTGGCGGGGATCACTGCCGCGAGCGGCTCGAAATCCGCGAGACTCGCCATATTCAGTAACCCGCTCATCACTGTGGACATGATGCTGGGTGAGTGCTACGGAAAGACACTGCGAGCATCCTTCACTCCGTGGATCTGGAGTGGGTGCTGGTGGGTGCGTGTGTAAGGGAGTCACATCGCTTCACACGCGACGTCACAGGCGCGCAATCAGTCCACGCGCGAGAGAATTCCTGCCAGTCACGCGCGCCAGTGAGCGCCGAGATGCCTGCCAGCACTATGCGTGAACCATCCGCTCAAATACAATCGTCAAGGGAGTATATACTACTGTAACTGTGTACTCACTGAACTATCTATAGATAGGTTATATCAATTTCTGTTAAATATCTGTTATATATTTAGGCTTTTAGAACCTTAAGCAAATAAACTTTTATATATTCAGGATTTACATTTATATATTCAGGTTTATAAATAATTATTTCCTGTTTGGTCGTGTGTATATAATATATATATATATATATATATATATATATATATATATATATATATATACACACACACACACACACACACACACACACACACAGTATATATATATATATATATATATATATATATATATATATATATATATATATATATATTTCTGTACTGCCTTATATTAATCTTTTAATCATATTTATAGATATCTTGACACCACAGTTTGCAATCAGTCGTCCTGTCCCTGCAGCTGAAAAACACCCCCACAGCATGATGCTGCCACCACCATGCTTCACTGTTGGGACTGTATTGGACAGGTGATGAGCAGTGCCTGGTTTTCTCCACACATACCGCTTAGAATTAAGGCCAAAACCATCTTGGAGTCCTTCAGGTGTTTTTTAGCAAACTCCATGCGGGCTTTCATGTGTCTTGCACTGAGGAGAGGCTTCTGTTGGGCCACTCTGCCATAAAGCCCCGACTGGTGGAGGGCTGCAGTGATGGTTGACTTTCTACAACTTTCTTCCATCTCCCGACTGCATCTCTGGAGCTCAGCCACAGTGATCTTTGGGTTCTTCTTTACCTCTCTCACCAGGGCTCTTCTCCCCCGGTAGCTCAGTTTGACCGGACGGCCAGCTCTAGGAAGGGTTCTGGTCATCCCAAACGTCTTCCATTTAAGGATTATTGAGGCCACTGTGCTCTTAGGAAGTGCAGCAGATTTTTTTTTTTTAACCTTGGCCAGATCTGTGCCTTGCCACAATTCTGTCTCTGAGCTCTTCAGGCAGTTCCTTTGACCTCATGATTCTCATTTGCTCTGACATGCACTGTGAGCTGTAAGGTCTTATACAGACAGGTGTGAGGTTTTCCTAATCAAGTCTAATCAAACACAGCTGGACTCAAATGAAGGTGTAGAACCATCTCAAGGATGATTAGAAGAAATGGACAGCACCTGAGTTAAATATATGAGTGTCACAGCAAAGGGTCTAAATACTTAGGACCATGTGATATTTCAGTTTTTCTTTTTTAATAAATTTGCAAAAATGTCAACAATTCTGTTTTTCTGTCAATATGGGGTGCTGTGTACATTAATGAGGAAAAAAATGAACTTAAATGATTTTAGCAAATGGCTGCAATATAACAAAGAGTGAAAAATTTAAGGGGGTCTGAATACTTTCCGTACCCACTATATATATATATATACACATATACACATATACATATATATATATATATATATATATATATACACACACACACACATTATATATGACCTATAGACATCACCAGACTCTTGGTTTCACACTTTGAAATGCTTTTCCAGGCCTTTAATGCAGCCATTTTCAACGGTTGCTTGTTTTGTGGAGTTTCTGTCTTTAGTCTCCTCTTCAGCTTGTGAAATGCATGCATAGGATTTAAATCTGGAGACTGACTTGGCCAATTTAAGACCCAAAATTTCTTTACCATGATAATCTCCTTGATTGAGTTGGCAGTACTAGAGTTTTGGGTCATTGTCCTGTTGCTATACGAAGCACTTCCCCTTGAGTCTGGTGGTATTTTCTTGAACAATGGTAGGCAAGATTCATTTGTACACTTCTGAATTCATTCTTCTGCTGCCATCATTGAATAAGTCATCAATAAAGACGAGTGAGCCTGTTTCAGAGGCAGACATGCATGCCCATGACATGACACTACCTCCACCATGCTTTCCAGGAGAGGTTGTATGCCTTGGATCATTTGCAGTTTCTGTTTTCCATACCGGCGTGATGAATCCAATCTTCAACCAGATGGAACTGGATTAAATATTTTGACTATTCTGATCCCAGTCTGACTTATGACCTGTAATGCTGCTTGAATCATAATAATACACTGTTAGTTGTTGACCAGAGGAGAACTGGCCCCCTGACTGAGCCTGGTTTCTCCCAAGGTTTTTTTTTTCCATTTTTTGTCACCTGATGGTGTTTGGGTTCCTTGCCACTGTTGCCTCTGGCTTGCTTAGTTGGGGACACTTGACATTCAACTTGATATTCAACATGTTTTTGATCTGCCTGCATTGACACCATTCTATGCCAACTGAACTGAGCTGGACGATGACATCACTGTTTTCTCCAGAGCTGCTGCATAGATAAATGAACTAAACTAATAACTAATGATTTTTACAAAGGAATGAATCAATACTGAACTTAAGCTGGACAATGACACCATTTTCTTCTAGAGATGCTGTGCAGACAAAATTAATTTACTGTTATCACTATAAAGTTGCTTTGACACAATCTGCATTGTAACAAGCACAATATAAATAAAGGTGACGACTTTTTTCTCCACACTTTTGCTTTCCCACTTTGATAAAGGTTCATCTTTGTCTCATCTGTCCATAAAACTCTACTGGCTCATCTCTGTGTGTTTTTGCAAATTCAAATTGGCTTTCCTATTTTTGGTACTGATCAGATGTTTGATCTTGCTGTGTAGCCTCTGTAATTCTGTTGGTGAAGTCTCCTGCGAACAGCAGATTGTGAAACCATCACCCCAGCTTTCTGGAGGTTGCTGGTGATTTTCATGACAGTTATTTTTTTTTCATAGCCCTTGTCATATGTCTATCATCAACTGCTGTTGATTTTCTCAGCTGACCTTGTCGTTGTCGGTTGCTGAAGCTTGCCAGTGGTATCTATCTTTTTCAGGACATTCCAAACTGGACATTCCAATTCAGTCTCCAGATTTAAATCCCATTCTGTACTTCTGCCTCATATTATTCTTTTAATCATATTTATAGATGTCTTGACACCACAGCTAACAAAGCAATTTTGCCTTTACTGTCCCAATACTTATGGAGGGCACTGTATATATATATATATTAATATATTTAAAAAATATATATTTTTCCCTAAAAGTATAGGCTACTATACATGGTTACAAATTAAATAACCTTGTCAGTGTTAATTCAATCCAGCTGCATTTTTGTATGTACTTTTATTGTATGGAAATCAGCAGTTTAGACATTTTGCTTAAATAAAATAAAATAAATTGTGTTTCACATTAGAAGTTAAATGCAAGTAGCCATTGCAAAAAAGTGCAATTAATAGTTTTTAATGTGCACTTGTAGTTTAGGCTACTTCAAATCATAAAAGTATATTGTATATATTGTTGTTATCTGTATGTGCAAATAATATAATATTAATGAAATAAAAGGCCAGTTAAGTGTACCAAAAAGAACACACTTTCATAACGGTTTCTTAACACTTTTGTTTCAATGTCCAATGAAAAGTTTTACTTTAAAGTACATTTTAAATTGTTTTAATAATCATTTGTCATGCTCTAAAGAAAGCAAAACGTTTGACTAACATACTAAAGCATAAGTAAAGTACTTGATTATAATTTTAACTATAGTGTGTTATTAGTTTTTAATATTTTAAATTTACTAAATTGCAGCTTCATCATTACAAATGCATTATTACGAATACATTTAAATACAAGACATACAAATTTTAATAGAAATGGAAAGTACATTTTATCATAAATGCTTGTCAGTAGTACATTCGACAGTACACTTTAACCATATTTCAAATACAAGTACAGTAATTACGAAAAGTGAACTTTATCACAAAAACCCAGATTTCACTGTTTTTTGGCCCTGGCACAAAATGACCATCTAACATCATTTCACTAATCATAGCATCAGCATATGGGAAAGTGTGAACAAGAACTAGTCAGGTGAAATCTCTATCATTCTGAGTGGATTATAAGAACAGACTGATTGCTGTTAAAGGAGGGAAGAAGTGCTTCCAATCATTGTGTTCTTGTGTTAGCAATGGTTACCTCCAAAGAAAGACATGCAGCCATCATTGCTTTGCATCAGAATGGCCTCACATGCAAGGAAATTGCTACGAAGAATATTGCACCTGAAAGAACCATTTACAGAATAATCAAGACCTTCAAGGAAAGAGGACTGTCTTCTCCTGAGGAGTCGCTACATAATCGTGTCTCATCAGTGCAGAGCTGCTCAATATTGGCAGCAGGTGGTTTCAAGTGCAGACTTTTGGACAACAGCCTGGTGTCAAGAAGGGCAGCTAAGAAGCCACTTCTCTCCAAGAAAACCATCAGGGACAGACTGGATTTCTGCAGGATGTACAGGGATTAGAGAGAAGACTGTTGCAAAGTTATTTGACTGTCTGGGACATCTGGAAAATCTATTGTCTGGAGAAGAAAAGCTAAACTCTACCATGAGTCCTGTGTCGTGCCGACAGTGAAGCAAATCAGTAAATACAAGTAAACCACGTTTACAAGACTGTATTAAAAAAGCAGGTTATTTCCTGGTGGTGACGTCAAAATGGCTACATATTTTCAGAGTATTTCAAAATGTCAATGGGAAACATGCACCGTCATTCTGCTCTCATATTTGAAGTTTCTATAACTGTACCACTTGTCCTTTGGCTGCACGAGATGAGAACACTTTTTATATTTCTTGGGTCAAGAAAAAGTCGAACTTTGCAATATATTTCTCCTCCCCTAGAGTGAAACACTCGCTGTGGCTGGATGTCATTAATCTGCCATAAGTATCACGTCACACATGTGCACTTCAATAAGCCGACAGGTTAAGGTGTTTACATGTCGGGCAAAATCGGGGTAATGGACAAAAAACTGGCTCTGTCAATTGGTTTATTCTTCAGCCGTTTATATCCTTACTCCTATGAAGCAAAACGGGTTAACACGTTTAAATGACCACACACGTTGTCAGCTTAAGCATAATCGGGTAAAGAACGTGCATGTAAACACAATGGCACTGATATCATTACATTGAAATTTTTGATCCGTGGCCAGGCAACTCCCTGGATCTTAATCCCATCGAGAACCTGTGCTCGGTCTTCAAAAGACGAGTGGACAAGCAGTAGTTCACAAATTTTGATCAACTCCAAGCTCTAATAAGGCAAGAATGAATTGCCATCAGTCAGGATTTGGCCCAGAAGCTGATATCCAGCATGCCAGAGTGAATTTCAGAGGTCATGAAGAAGGGCAACACTGTAAATATTGACTCTTTGCAGCAGACTTTGCTAAACACAAAATTTATCTCACTGCCAATACTTCTGGCCATGGCTTTACTCTTTTTAAAAGTATGCTGAAGTGTACTTTTTTTTCCGCAAGGGATGACAGAATTTTGAGTTTTGGATGAACAATTCTTTTAAGGGTGTTTCTTCAAAAAGGGCCCATTGTTG